>NW_027281510.1:0-121416 GCF_046629955.1 Centroberyx affinis | reverse complement strand
TTGTTAGATTTCAGTCAGACACACTTGATTTCGGCCCAGTCAGTCACACTGCTTGTCTGAAGTGATTCAGTTTTACTGGTCTCAAAAGTACACAGACCCGGTCAACCAGATGTTCAGGCTGCATCAAACATTCCAACACATTTCAAATGATTTAGAAACTTGATTGTGATTCATGATTGTGCTTCATTTTTAATTACATGAGAATCATTGCACCTTTATCCATGTTTGGTTTATCCAGGTATAATAATTTAACATGTTCTGTGCCGTTTTTTTGACATACATATATGTATATTTTTATTATTAGCCTCAAAATCTTATCTGTTATAATTATAAGAGTATTGGTTTATAATGTGTCTGTAGTCTGATAAAAAGTAGGCTTAAGGAGTTAAATAGCTTTCCCTGTCTTCAGTATGAAAACAGGATCCTAACCTCTTATCTTGTCTCAGTCAGAGTGGTTTCTGTTATGAAGCGCAGCATTGACTTAGATGGCTGTTGTACAATCCTGGTCCACTCATATGAGACATGGACTGTTATCAGTGGAATTACCTGGAAAAATAGCAGCGTTCAGTCATGTGTTCACTTCAAATGCCTCTCATTTTGGTTAAGAGTGTGTTCATATCATTATCTCTCTCTCTATTAGAACACAGAGTCAAGGCTAGTGTAAATTTGCAACAGAAGCTCCTTTAGCAGCAGCAGTGCAATAACCAGCCAGGAGTTTCTAAACAGCCATCAGTCTGTCAGCAGTGGGGTGTCCAGAATTTTATACATAGGGTGGCAAGGACACATTTAGGGGTGACCGTGACACATGATTGACCAACATGGCAAGACTTTTTTGGTAGGGTGGCAGCTGCCACCCTTTAGTTTGCCTTCATTTCTACAAGAGACTGAATCAGGTTGGAGCTCAGCAGATACACATGGAGGTGAACACAGAGGCTCACACACCACACTCATTCAGCCCGCTCTGGGTGCTATGCCATACATGTGGACAGGGTCTGTTGTTGTGATGATAAGGTCATGATGGCTGTGTTGGGGCTTGGCCACAGGGTCAGGAGAGGCTTCAGGAGTGGATGTGAGCCAGAAAGAGGTTAAGAGAGACACAGCAGGCAGGAGGCCAGGAGAGAGGAACAGAACAGCACTGACTGCCAAGGTAACACTCACATGCTGTCTGTGTTTGTACTGTGGATCAGAGAATGATTTTACTGCAACTGTTGTGGAACAATTTGTATTGTTAGTCTAGTTGCTATCACCAAGATCGGAATCATTGGGGATGTGTTTGTGGCATTCAGATTTTTACCTCCCATTCATTTGAATGAGGCCATGAAAACAGCCTGGAAACTGACATTTAACACATTGGTGAACAGATTCAACAACAGATCCTGCATTTAAGACAATAAAGCAGTAATAGGTGAGTTGTCATTTTGCATTTCTATTCTTGGTTTACACTAAAATTTGTATTTGAAAATAAAAGTAGATCCGGTCTCCCAAACAGGAACTAGCTCTCCTAAATGGTATCCCTCCGCTATGTTCTCGTCTATCAATAAAAATTCTATTTGGTGAAATGACGTTCTAAAATGTAAGACCAAACGTCATTTGAAAGAGTAGCAGGATCTGTTGTTGAATCTGTTCACCAACATGTTAAATGTCAGTTTTCAGGCTGTTTTCGTGGCCTCATTCAAATGAATGGGAAGTAAAAATGCAAACACAACAAACTCATCCAGTTACATCTTGGTGATTAGTTTATTCTGGTTTTCATGGCAGTCAAGAGTCGAATAACCCCCATGTTAAAACTAAGTGGAATTTTGCTTTAAAAACCCACCTTTATAAAATTGCCTTTAATGTTTGAATTGTGTTTTTTCTGTTTTTTCTGTAAAGTGTTTGACAGTGTCCATAAAAGCACTATACAAATAAGGCCCAAATCGACTAAAGATTGTGTAAATCGAATTGCGGGTGGAAAAAACCTTATCTGTCTTATCTGATTTACTAAGACAGCGCATTGGAGGTTTGCACTTGAAACATGGGTTGATCTGGGTGCGTGTTTTTCTGTGATTTGGCCTAATTGCATATGCATTTGTGGGTGTTCCAAGGCTAAGGTGCAAAATAAAGGGAGGAATTAATGGAAATTGGCTGTGAACAGGATTTATCAAGAGCTGGTGGCCTTTATCATTTATTGATTGTGCAAGGAATGTAAGACCGAGGAAATGGCATGTGTTATTACTTGCACACAGGATGGCTCCACCAAGGCCCTGACCCTGACTCTGCCTCTGGACCTGCTCCAAGAACAAGGTGACACAGTCATCTACAAACATGCACTAATTTGATTGCATCCAATTAGGTTTAAACAAGTATGTTGACTTAAAAATGCACCATTTAAGCCTCATTGTCAGAGTAGTAGAAAGCACAATCAATTGCTTTTGTGCTGCACCTGGAATTGTGGCATGTTGGTAGATTTGGATGTTAATATATTACACTAATGCATGATGTTAAATCATGTTTTTTCTATATCTGATAAGTCTTATAGACCAAAACATTGTATGCATTTTTGGGAATAAAGTAATTCTTGCAAGTTAAGGCAGTGTGCAGGACTTGTTTTCCTATGAATCCTGTTTCATCCCTGGGTTGTTGTATTCCTCCTCTGTTTTCTGCTCCTTCTACAGTGTCCATATACACTAAACAGATCTGTGAAGAAGCAGCAGCTAAGGAATTACAGGTTAAGCGGCTCTTTTGTTTATTAGCTTAATGCATATTATGAAGTGCTAGAGCTCATGAGCTCAAAATCTCTTATTAAATCTTGTTGATAAGCTGCAGAAGACCAACGGCCCATTCCAGTCAGGACAACACAGGTATTGATATTAATAACGATGAAAGGCTGTTGGCTCATAGTTATGCGGGTTTGGACTCTCATTTCTAAGTGCCTGGGACAGCTTGACTGAGTGTCTTATTATTTAATGATTCTTTATGTGTGGACTGTTATTAAAGGAGTGGCTGTGGGTTAGCTTGGCCAAGTAGATTAGTGACATGACTGGCTCAAAATCATGACAAAGTGGACCACCACGCCATAAAGGTTAAACAGGTTAATGTAAACTAAATAAGTACTCACAAACCAATATTATGTAGTGTGGTCCATCAGTATAGTCAGTATGCCAGAAGGGTGTTGCATGTGTAAGAATGAATGTGGTGTGTTTTGCCATTAGACACAGTATGTGTACCACACAATGTTAGGAGCCACAGGTTGACTGGTATCAGGGTCTGTTGTTTCCATGCTAAGGGTCATGATGGCTGTGTTGGGGCTTGGCCACAGAGTCAGGAGAGGCTTCAGGAGTGGATGTGACCCAGAAAGAGGTTCAGAGAGATACAGCAGGCAGGAGGCCAGGAGAGAGGAACAGGACAGCACTGACTGTCAAGTTTAGAAGGTTAGACACCTACACACACACACACACACACACACACACACACACACAAACACACACACACACACACACACACACACACACACACACACGCACGCACACACACACACACACACTGCCAGAAGGGAGTCCCACCATTCAACCAACCAACTGGCATTAACAGCCTCTAGCCATGGTCAAGGACAAGGAGCAGCCTGTCACAACAGGAGAGGCCAGGATGGGAACAGCCAGGGAGGAAGAGCAATAATCTGTCCCAAAGGTAAATGACAGTCTGGCACTGTGGATTTGACTCAGTCCCACAGGTGAGAGGCTGGTTAGACTGGTAGATGTGTTACAGCTCCCTGGACCTGAGAGAGAGAAGCTGGGACAGACTTACAGGTGATGTTTTATCCTCCACTTTGCAGTGGTCTTAAAGTTTACCCTTAACTGTGCTGTGATCACTGTCATCTGTTTTGCTATATTGCTCTGATATCCCTCTGGCATCATGCCTAGAAGTGGATCACACACAAAGCAGTAAGCTGTTAGAGGAATATTGATCTTCCTAGTGTTTCACAGGATTCAAAACCTTTGTGGTCAAAGCAGTTCTCTGTAACTTTATAAGTCTATTTTACAACTGTGATATGAGCTATGATCTGTATTCTTTTTGTGAAACTAAAAAAACGTATCGCCACATACAAGTAAATATTGTACAAATATCTGTTTCTATTGTCTATATTTAAATTTTATACAGGTAGGAAACATGTCACCTGCCCTCAGAATGAACCTAAATCCTCACTGTCATTTGTGACTGAGACCCAAAAACAGCCAAACCTCCTGCAGGTTTCTACCACTTGGGACTTTGTTGTATTCTCTATTAGTTTATTTTGCCCCACTGACAAACACGTGCGGTCTTTACTCAGTCTTCTTTTCTCCTCCTCTTCATCTGCCTCTCCTCTTCTCAGTTCTTAGATTCTCCTTCTTATACCTCTTTTTCCAAAATAGCATCCCTGTTGTGCTCTGTCCCGCTTTGTCCCACTAAGGATACGTTTTTGGGATGTTCTTTCACTGGTTACGTCTTCTTCTGCTGAGACATCATTCAGGACGATTTATATGTTCTTCTGTCTTTCTCCTGGTACTAGTTCCTATATATTGGCATGCTAAGAATTCCCGGTATGGTTCAAGCTATCTGCTTGACACAAACACATAATTTTCCCTGTTAAGGAATTGTTCACTCTGTTCCATTCAGTATTTTAATATTTGCTAATTTAATCACTAATTTGAATAATTATTGTATATTTGGATATTTAGCCCTATATGACCTCCCAGACCTTACACTCTCCATCAGTACATCACCAGTGTGTGTTTTCATACATAAGTGTAGTCATCTCAGTAAGTACAGCATTTCCTCTCCAAGCCTTTCAGGAGGTAATGCTGGCAAAAGGACTGATTCAGTGGCTCCACTCTGAGTAATTTCATGCTGCATTTCTGTTTGGAAACAAACATCAAGGAAAAAGTGGAAATAGCCATTGCCAATGAGCAGTAGATACTCTGTGTGTGTTTGGATGGTGGAAACTGAGAGTAGAAAGTAAGCAGTGATCCACTTAGATCAAAGCCACACACACCCACTCCACTCATTAACATGGTGACAGCTGTGACTGGATATCTGCATGGGGAGATTAATGAGGATTTGATGCAATAGAACGGTTTCTCCCTAACATGATTATTATCATTATTCAATCCTCTGAGATTAAAGAATAATGAAAATATGATCAATTAATTACAGTCAATTTGATTCAGATTCTAATGTTTAATTCAGCTCTCAGGCTGCTCAGCAATCCTTCAGTGGAGTTGTGGAGTGCGGATCCGAACTCCCATTTTGCTGAAAAGGTAGCATCCGAGGTACTTAAGCTGCATATACCATATGACCTGACCCAGCTGGGCCTGGCAATTCTGTCTCTGGAACCTATTTGAACTTTTCGCCTGTGGTTACAGTACTTCTCAGAAGGCTAGAGGAAGATATACTTTGCATAAGCGATTGTAAGAGAAAACATTACTTGCAATTCTGACAGTGAGATCATTTCTTCATACAGCAGTTAGCAATCTTGGAAAAATAACAACTTCAGTCAAAGAAAAATGGGCCTTTCAGACTGTTGGACAAATCCCAAGCCTTGTCAGGTCAGCACACTTTACAAACCTTTTGACTAACCTTTTTATTTTCCTATCCTGGAGGTAAATAAAAAAAAAAAAAAGCCCACAATGCTGGCACAAACAAAAACATTCAGTTCAGTTTGGTTCCTGGAGATTCAGTTCACCACATAATATTGCTCAGTGTGCTACAAGAGTTCAGATATTAAATATCAATATGTCAGCATGTTTCACTTGTGACCTTTCAGAGTCACTAAATCAGAGACCACACCAATACCAGAGATTATTGTTTCCAACCCTTAATGTCTCAGCTTCAAAAAGCAATCTGTTTCTGTTTGGATCAGAGAAAACAAGTTTACATTATTGAAAAACACATGCATGACAAGTAGAACTGATGAACTAACATCACAGAACAACGCTGTGTTGGAACTTGTTTCTACCATTAAATAATGTTTGTAAATTCTGACATTTGAGAGTCATCACCTATGGGACTAGGAGAGGCCAAGATATTTGTAGACATACTGCCTCAGATATGCATTCATATTTTTTCTAAAACAGATAGCTTCAGGCCTCAATTTTGATTGGCCGAAGCATGTTTTGTTATGTAGGTGAGTGAGCACAGGAGACAGCGAACTCTTTAGTGAGTACTTTATTTACTCATAGCAACCGCTAACACTGATAGCGTACATAACTTCATCTGCCTCGCTCTACTCTCTCAGTTACACTCCTCTTCCCTGCCTATCATTCTGCAGTCTCCTTCTAGACACCTACTGGTAAGGGAGCGTAGCGACAGTGACAGTGCACAGCATCAACATCCACATTCAGTGTCTATGTGTTCGTAAACACAACATGTTTGACAAATTAAATTAAAGTTGTCAACAAAACATTTATTGAACATTTGTGTTTTTTTCTGTTTCCGTGCTTCACCAGAATTTTAGAACAGAAGGTTAAAGTCTCTGTAAAGCATGACCTCCCATGACTTACTGCTTAACTGGAAATGTCACAACATTTTAAGTCTTCCCATTGTTGTCTACCTGCCTCCAGCATCTTTCTGTCTTCACATGCACACACTTGTTTTGTGATAGCAGCTTTAAAAGGGACTGGAACTAATTTTGGCAGAGAATTTGTTGGTTAATGTGGGTGAATGCCAATGAAGGAAATTCTTCAAAATCTGCACCCACACACTTTGCTCTCTCTCCAATTTCCATGACCAGGAAGGTGGGAGTAGAAAGCCTCCATCTCCCTCACACTTCCCTCTTCCTCCCTACCTCACACCTCACCATAAATATTTATGAAGACATTTGAATAATGTGATTTTGTAATGGCAAAATATCATTAGGAGAGAAGGAAGGTGGAGAATTTCAACCAGCAGAAGAGGATGAATCTTCCAGACATGCAGTGGAGTCCTCTAAGGGTCCGTATGGTTATAAATGTTATTAGAGGCTGTATAATCTCACGAGTAATAATTGAATATGTATGTGTAGCACACTTAACCAGATATCCCACCTTCACTTAGTTGTTGAATGGATTCAACCAATCAAGAGTGGGAGTGGGAATAGTCAACTGCAATTAAACTTTTACCGTATCCTGTGGGCCGGAACGCCAACATCTGACTTGTCTAATAAATGTTGCAACCACAATTCTTGAAGTGGTTTAAGATTTCTTATATTGTGGAGAGATTAGCCCGATGAGTCAGACCCATGGAATGCATGCTATGCATGGTACACCACCCATAGCATGAGAGTTATAGAGTTACTTTGACTTAACCAGGATGGTGTGTACACCTTGTCTCTCCCTGCAATGTGTTCATGACAAGGTAACAACAATAAAGTATGATTTCCTGCATGTCTCTGTACTAGCTAAGATCATTCCCCAGTGTAAACATAACTTGCAAATAGAAGTTAGATTTCAAAATAAAAGCTCCACTTACTCACAGATTGTTGCCTTGGTAACACAGGTGATTTCGGGCAGGTATTGCAGGTACATGAGGAAGAAGTGTAAACATGCCCATACCCATTCCAAAAAACACTGAAGCAACAACACAACTTATGCTACGTTTTGACTGCAGCTGCTAGCTGGTCTTTCCCAGATAATCTATATATTGGTTAATTTTGAATTTTAAATATTCTTCTTATTGAACCAGTGTTTAACCATCCTCTCATGGCTCTTTCATCCTAAACTACTGTCAGAAACAAGAGCGTCTCATGATACATAAAGCTTTAGCTCAGCTAATGGGAATCAGTCACTCTCCAAATTTCCACTGTGATGACAAAAACACACAACACAACACAACACAACACAACACAACTCACTATGCTCATTAGTACAGACCTGCAGTCTTCATCATTCTAATGTTAGTTGAACTCTCTGAAGTGAAAGATCTGGGCTGTGTGAGGATTTACCCACAACACTTAACAGCCTCAGCATCTTGCAGTCAAGAGCCAGGTACAACAAACTAATCAAGTTCAACACAATGTCACAATGTTAGTCATATAAACTAACGTTGTTCTTTCTCCTGCCTGCTGAAAAGGAGCTGAATCTTTTTTTTTCTTATCGCCCAGGGCAGGAAACAATAATATAGGAAGAAAAAAACTGAATGAAATGAAAAAAAAAAAACAATGAAGAGCTAGAATTGGAAATGGATTTTTCACAGACAAAAGCTTGACATCTGGAGAGAAAATGGTCTCTATGAGTAAATATTGTGAAGGAAATATGATTTAGACCTGACAAAAGGAAACAAGAAGAGAGGTAGACACCGCTTTACCCCGCTTCTCGGAGCTGCAGTTGGTATGCAGTGACAGCGGGGCAGGATGCGGTGACGTCCCTCCGGACCCGGCCCGTCTGCCCCTGTCACAAGTCTCCTGCCGCTTGCCCTCCCACCTTAGCGAAGGATGACCTGCAAGACAGCGGGCAGCCTGTTATCTGTCTCTGCCCAGGTGGCGTCCTGTTCCTGCGCTATTCCTGCCTGCTGTCTGTCTCTTCTCTGCCCGAGAGAGAAAAATTAGCGGATAGTGCAAGACCTAGATACTAGGGTTAGAGGGTTATTTGGTGGGTATACCCTAACCCCTAAAATCCTCTCAGTCTCCCTCTCACGGCTCAGCTGCACCAGTTGCGTTTCATCCATCTGCTCCGTATTTTAGCCATATAAATGTATATAATTGCCAAGATTTTGCTTATTGTAGTCATTTATCACCATGTCAGTTAACAAAATAGAGGATACATGAACTAATGACACTTAAATAAATGTTGAGATGAGGTTATCTACAGTATATAGCTGCTGAGAAGCTTCTATTTGGCAACAGTACACCTACACTCTCAAAAAAAGTGACATAAGTACTCCTCTGTGGTACATTAATGTTCCTCATGGTAAACTTGAGTTGTTTATGGAACGATAAGCAAAACTAGATAACTGTGTTCACTTACCCATAGGTAAAATCCTAGTTATCACGCTGCAACTGGGCCACAACAAGTTTGGATACGCAACGGAGTGCATGCTGTGTAGTTCTGGGGTCAGTCCATCAGATTTTATCTGTTGGATGTGTCTGGGTCTTTTTCCAGGTCAGTGCTCAAGAGAGAGCCCTGTTGTGCTGGAGTCTTAAGGTGCTGGGGCACTATTTAGACCAGCCAGGAGTCCGGTACAAGGAGGCTCGCATGTTAGATTACTCCCACCTTATCTGGTGTGTGGGAGTAGGATGGACCTGCATAGTCAATCCAGGCTTGTGATATGGCATGTTGTCCCATGGTTTAATAAATGAAGATGTTTAAGCCTTGTCTTGATGATAAACCTTCCTATATCACTGGTTCTGAAAAATGAGCTCAACTTTAACTATTCCACGTTAAGTATTCCAGTGCATTCAGCTTGTGCTGGTGGTTTACATTACATTGATTGAGTTGCAATGATAAAAAAAATTGTTGCTGAGGAAAAAGGGTTCAGAGAAAGTGTTTGCTCAGGGTTTTAGTTTATTGGACATTGTAAATTGATTTCATCTTAGTTTTATGTTCATGTAGATTCCTTGAAGGCCTCAGGCTGCCAGTTGTTCCTATTCTGCAAGCCTGGCACTTTTTAGACAACTGTGCAGAATTTCTGGAATAAAGAGAACATTTTGACTAATAGTCTTATCATTGGAAAAGCACAGATAATAATTAGATAATAAGATAGTAATTTGAATAATTTTAATTAGTAAAGTTTCTGAATAATGGTCTGATGCAGTCATCCATTACATACACTCAAAACACACTGAAATTCACCCAAAGAGTCAAAGTGTGGTCTGACCAACACACAGAGCAATACTGCCTGTAGATGGGAAATTGTTTACTTGTTACTCATAGATCTGCAGCTTTTAACCACAATTACTGAGATTTTTATTTTTCCAGGGAATCTCAGTGGAGCAGTTTAATTTTATTTTCAACAGAGGACTGGCAGAGAAAAAAGGGAAAGTGCTAATATGCCTTCACACACAACACACAGTCACACCACAGAGAACTGGCAGAAATTACTGTAGATATGAGAGAACTCTAAAGAATCTTGTATATTGCATGTTAAAGCACATGTATGCCTCCAGATTTAGACGTAGTAATCATGACAGGAAAGCACTGTTTCCATTTGCGGCTGTCAGCCAGATGACTCCTGCTGGTCTGCATCAGATCCAGCAGCAGACAGAGAGAGGCACGGCCGTGGGCCCAGAGCCACTTGTAGAGCCACTGCAGTGTGAAATGCTGCTCCGCCTGGCTACATCTCTTCAGGTTTGATGGGGCTTCATAAACAGCCGCACCTCAACTCCTTCTGATGTGAGCAAGATAATGACAAGCACCAACGGATAAGAGAGAGACAGAGAGAGAGAGAGAGAGAGACAGAGAGAGAGAGATGTTATGTATCATATTGCAGAAGTTAATATACCAGGACCTAGTACAGTATTTATATGCATCCTGCTGATGTGTCCATTAGACAGACAGTGTTGTGCAGTAATGAGGAGGACATGATGTATTAGCTGCATGTCTGTCATGTCCTGTCTCTGGGGAATGCTGCACCATGTTTCTGCTTCTCGGATTAATTAATCAGCTCTTTAGGAGAGGCTCATTTCACCTGGTCAGGATATTGATACCTTCTCATGACTGACAACTGTTTATCTTGGTAACACTCCCGAGTCTGTAACAATGAACATCTAGTGAGATATAGTTCATGAATATCCTTCAATATGTCAATAGTCATTAACAGAAGGAACATAGGTAGATACAATGGAACTGAATTGAGACAATTATCAAACATTATCCCAGTCATCACAACCCACAGGCAATGTCATCTCATTATTATATTTATAATAGTGGGATATATTTTTTTACATCTGTAATACAATTCAAACAGAAGGCCTTTTTTTATTACATGCGTTTAATCTTGTCTTGCTTCAGTTGTTGAAGTCCACTATGGTCACTCTGTTAGGCTAATTAACTTTCTAAAACTAACACTTAAAACAATAAATTCCTTCCATTCCATTTACCTTTACTTTTCAAACAAAACATGGAGAAAAAAGCTCCCTGCAACACTCCTCATTTTTTCTGCCATCTGCCAGGACCTTCAACCTTGACTTTCTCCCACTTTGTCTGACAACCTCTTATCACTTCCAAATGTTTAAAGCCCTCTCCTTTGTTAGTGATGTGTAATTATCTTGGAGTGTGTGAGGTGAAAACTGATTCCTCCATGTCAGGGTTGCTGACAGGCTTGACATCAGTTTAGTTGTCCAAGGCCGACCGTCTGTCATCCCACTGAAACACTCTGGACCGACTCCCTGGACCGTCTGGGACCCTCACTGACAGAGTTCAGGAGGAAAAATGACTTAGTGGCTTTTTCTCCGCTTCTACCCTCCAAAGGAAAACACCCTCAGCTGCTCTCTCTCTCTCTCTCTCTCTCTCTCTCTCTCTCTCTCTAGCCTACTTCGTAACAGTGCAGCTAAAAGGAAAACCTAACTGCATTATATTTTCATTGAATTTATCCCTGTAACCTTTATTTTCTCCATATCTCTAAATTATAATACACACTACTATATAAATAGACTAACAAATTATTATACATATTTTAGACAAACAAAAACAATTATTCACAATCTGAATATATACAAGGGCTTGATTTTGCTTCGGATAAATGGTGATATTGACATATAAAATCACACTGATGAAATCTCTAAATATACTGTACATTTTTGAAACATTCAGGGCCTGTACTCAAGTGCTGTTGGTTTGAAAACAACAGATCCAGACTTCTTGAATTATACACAAAATGTTGATATTCTAATTGTAATAGAATTTTGCTGTTGATTGAATGCAGTCACTCCAGGTTTTTACAAAATCATAATGCCTTTATGAAAAATATGGAAATAAGAACTGTGCAACATGGTAGAGATTCTGGAAGTATAATAATTTGGATTAGAAACAACCTGACCCAATATATAAAACCTGTCAAACAAGAGAAAACTCACATTTGGCTTAAAATAGACCAGGAGCTAAGTATATCCAACAAAGATCTTTTTTATGTTTGGAATATGTGTTCCCCCATCTGGATTGCCATACTTTGATGAGGAGTTTTTCAACACCCTTCACGCAGAAATATGTCATTTTTCAAACTCAGGGAAATGTTATACTGTTATAAAGGCATCAACAAAAATAGGAAAGAGCCAGTGCATCTGTCATGCCTGACATGAGTTTTATTCGGAAGGGCTATGTGAACTGTACATGATGAGCAAGCTAAAAAAAAAAGCAAGACTTTGGAGTGGAAGAAATAGAGAGAGACGGAGAGAGGCCCCCACCTAGTTTCCGGTGTTAATGTTATCTGCTCATGTAGCTCCTCAGTCAGCGTTGGCACTGAACCAACTCCTCAAGTAGAATCAATGTCCTTGTTTGAAGTGTAAGACTGAAGCCATTATTTCTGAACTGATAGTCCTATGTATTGTGTGACTGCAATCAGAAACACAAAAAGACTCCTGGTATGTTATAGTAAATGTAAATGTGCTACCATTGATCATTTTGATACAAGACATGATTGCATTTAAGTTCAAAGAAGTTGACATTTTACTCTTGTTTTTAATTTGTTGCAATAGAAGTCTGAAGTACATACCCGGGGCTAATTTGTCGGACTGGGTGACTACTGTATAGCTGTGATAACCTGCATGCACAGTAGAGAAGGTTATGTATGGCTCTAATACATTTTGATGAACAGTGCAAAATGCCTCTACCAGTCTAAAAGCTCTGTCTGTGTCTGATGAACTATGTCCCTTAGCCTGAAAGGAAAAGGATATTTGGAGTATGAACTTTGAAATGAATACTTTGTCTGCCAGTTTCTCTCTTCCTTGGGCTAAAAAATATCTGAAATTACTCTTTCATCGGGTTCAATTCAGATCATTGTGATTCACCAATTTCCTCACTCTGGCAGAGTCATTGTATAAACATGAGTGCAGCTAAATTATGTTCTTATCTTTTCCTAAAGTCTTCTGCTGCTCTTTGATATACATCAGCTGTTAAAATTGGATCAGATTTTCTTCTCCCTCTCTAAAAGCATTTTTGGTCTTTTGAAAATCAATGTCTTATTCACTGCCTTTAAGTGTCTATAGGAGGATAGTCAAGCTGAATTCTAGACACACAGATATGGGAGCAGAATACAAAGTGATCTGATATTGATGGAACGCACATAGGCCTACCTGTCCTGCCGCCTTTGGATGGATATAGCATCAACCAAAATCCTACAAACTGTTGTGGATGACAGATATTGGTACGAATAATCCCCTAATCTGTCCTATTAATGCAATTAAGATCAGACTACTCCACCTATTTTACTGTGCTTACTTCGACTATGAGCATAATCTCATTAACATAATGGCCCTCATTTACGAAACGAACGTACAACAGAAAACTGGGCGTACGGTCATTTCCACGCAAAGCTCGACATTTATCAATTTGGACGTGAGCGGAGGCTACGATCAAATCTCACGTCAAGTCTCAACTCGTGTAGCAAGTTTTCCAGTCATCTAGCATCTGGCATCCAAGCATATGCAGCCACATATTCATCACTTAAAAATATGTAGCATATGGCAAAATATTATATTTTGTAAAGACCTACATCGACTATGTGTTATATAGCCCATCCCTAACATAAATAGGTATTTTCAAATTGTTTGCAATTAACGGGGTTAACAGTTTTCTGGTGTAAGATTCATTTCTCTTTCATTTTGAGATAGCCTACTTGTTTGAGGTCTGACCATTTTTTCTTCACCTAAATGTAAAGAATTGTGATACAAGCTATTATATTAGGCTACTATTATATATATATAGGCTATACATATCACGGATGTATAAATTAAATATTCAAACCTCAGCTGGAGTTCGATTGTCGATGGCAACGCTGTTGACCGCAGCAGTGATTTCTTTCCATGCTGCATTTTTACGACTTCTTTTGATGCCACTTTTCAGGCTGCCAAATAGAACTAATTGGTTCAATTGGATTTGGGACGTTAGAGTTTCTATTTCGAGGTCGGAGAAGTTTCTCTTCTTGGACGTATTACGCCTCTCCATGTCGTAAACTCTGGGGGCGAGGCCTCTAAACCGAGAATATTTAGGGGCGTGATATTTAAATGACGATTGTTTTCAGCCTCCACATTATCAACGCCCGATCATTCTTACGCTGTGATTGGCGAGATACGAACGTTTCATGAATCACACATGAACCCTGTCGTAAGATGATTTCTGCGTTCGGATCTGCGCTGGTTTCTACGTTAGATTGATAAATGAGGGCCAATCAGAGTGTGGTGTTTACCTGGGTTCTATCTTACTCGCATTATTGCATTAATCGCATTATAATTGCATTATTGGTGTGCATGTAAACGTAGTAACTGATGCACTTATTTGAATGCTGAAGTGCAAGAGATGAGCAGCACATTGTCTTGCTGTTGTTCCAGTGGTTAAGAAGAACGACAGACCACTGAGAACAATGACAAACGACCAAGAATGACAAATGACTGGTGTGTCTTCTTCAGCAGGAATGATAAATGGGAGCAACAGGAGTGTGTTGATGTTGCTCTGCCTCAGTGACTCAGTGAATCAACAACTGTTTGCCTTGTGATGAGTCTCTTCTCAGGCTGGCTACCCCCCGCACATTCATAGAAATACATGGGCATACACACACAAGCACAGAAGGACACACACATAAATGCACACATGCAAGCAAGCACACATACTTTGGAAGACAATGTTTATGCTGTGAACATGAAGTGTGTTAACACAGATCTTATGGTCTCCACTCACTAAAGGCTCATTAGTGTTTAATATGAACCAATGAAATAGTCACATTCAAAAGTTCACTTGATAGAATTGCAGGAGATCTTATCTGTTTGCCATGATGGAGAAAGTCAAAGTATTAAAGGGTTTTAGTCTGAAAATCAATTTTCACAGAAATGAAGTTAGAATTGAATTAAAAAAACAATAGAACATCAAGAAAACCTTATCTTGATTCAAGGGTTAGACTAGGTTTTATATTATATAGTTTTTTTTATGTCTCCAGCTCTGTCCACCGATCCATCTCTATACTGTTTTGTCTCATACATACAACATGAGTTACCAGTTGTGAATCTGATGCTGTATGTCTCCATGCCCCATCCCTGCTTCATGCAGTCAGTATTCTCTATGTGCTGTGTCAGTATATAACTTGGTATCTCATTATTTCATTGATTCAGTCTCTACTGGGAGAAACCTGCTGTGTTTTGTTTGATATTGACAGGGGATCAGATCAAAAGTCTGAGGAGAGGAAATGATACAAACATGATCTGACTTTGATTATTTCTCTCTCTTCAGATGTGTAATAAGTAAACAAAGTTGAGTAGGTTGTGATGCCAGAATGATGTTTCGCTGAGAAATTAGCAGGCTGTTAAATCAGATCACTTTAAATATGAAAGTAAATTTTCTGCTTCTCTCCAAACACAGTGGAGATAAGATTTTTTCACCTTTACACCTTCTTCATGCTTGTTACGCCTGCATCATGTATCTTTGCACACTGAGATAAAGGCCAAAGTAAACCAAGCGCCGGTCAGACAGGCAAGTTCAAAAAGACAATATTCTTTTGTTTATTCACATGTAGAATGGAAGATTCATTTTCCATCTCCTAGATTCAGAGATGGAAGATGCTGTCTTCTGGAATCAAGAGGAGAGAAAGAAAAGGATGAAAGGAGTGTCTGAAAGGAAACAAAGTTCCAGGTTGACAGTGTCAGTTAGAGTCACAGCTTGTCAGCAGAATAGCTGCTTCAGCATCACAGATGATTTAAAAGCCATTCCTACCACATCTATCCTGCATTATACCTTTATTGATGTTTTTTCATCTGTCTTGCTATATTAATGAAGATAAAAGAAAAACTCCACACAGCTGAAAATATTGCTTAAGAATATTTTGTCAACAGTTCTTTCATTGGCTTAACAAAGTAATCATCTCTTTATGGACTGAGTTTTCATATTTGGTTAATGATCAAACAAACAGTATAAGAAAACAGTTTGTAACCCCATGCTACATCAGTAGGGAGTTAAGACTGGCATTACAAGGATTGCTTCTAATGACGGCAAAAAATACCTAAATAAATAAATAAATGAATACAACATGTAAAAGCACAACTGAAGGTGTAAAGTATACTTTTTTCATATGGCTTCTGTAGTCTGTGATATATAATTCTCACACAGTTTATTTCTAGTGAAAACAAAACTCATCTAACAACATCTCTCTCTCTCTCTCTCTCTCTCTCTCTCTCTCTCTCTCTCTCTCTCTCTCTAATAAATCATGTGGAAACTCCATTTTATGAAAATGTGATGCAGCCTGATGCAGACATTTCTATGCAAAGTCAAAGAAATAAACAAAAACAATAATTATCTGTCTCACCAAAATGCACCAGGCTTTAAGTTTTGTCAGGCATAATAGAAGGGGTTCATGTAGCCTGTGTGTGTGTGTGTGTGTGTGTGTGTTCAGCTTTCAGTCTAATTAAAGCCTATGAGGTAGTGATTGTAGTGAAGGTCCTGACATTTTAACCAGGCAGGATGAAGGAGTAAGGTTCTCATTAACAACACAAACACACACACAGATCCAATTTACAGCCGGTTTGTTACCGTGACAACTGTGTCACCAACAACACCAGGCTCTTGGTGTTGTCTCTCTGTGTCACTGTGTGTGTGTGTGTGTGTGTGTGTACTCTGGCTTTCTATGTGTGTCTGCCTGCTTCCATCTGTTACTGTGTCTATGTGTATTTATGGATGTGTTACTAAAACATATTCGCACAATTCTTTTCAAACTGTTAATGTGTTGATGCAAAGTGGCTAAAATGACACTACATACAACACAATTGGATGCCAGTGATTTCAACTTTGTGTCGGAATTTTGAATGTCCCTAGCTATCATTTTGAATTTAAGTATGTGAGATGTTTTGTAATGCTGTTGAATACATTTCCATTACAGCAGTGTCCAAGTCATTTGCTCTTCAGTTGTACAGAGATTAAACTGGGCAGCATCTCCTCTGTCAGAGCGAGGTGAAGAGGTCTTTTGATGAGTGTTTGTCTCCTGGTTGCTGCTAGAAGCGGCTGTCGAGTGCCTTTGCATACCCTTCAGTCCATAATGAGCCCTCTCTCCCTCACTAAAACCTCCAAATGGAACAGACTTTCCTGAGGAAAGGCTGGAGGAGAATGTGTAATTCTGTGTGTGTGTGTGTGTGTGTGTGTGTGTGTGTGTGTCTGCTGTTTCAGATCATCACACTGGGTCTCTCTGGAAACTGATGAACCATAGACTTATATATTTAAAGCTTGTCCACACTGTCTCAGCTAACTGCTGTGTTCATAGACATTATATTATATGTTTGTAGATTTTTCAGAAAATTTCACTTAATTTCCACTTAATGTCATGAGGTCATGGAGAAGTTTTTCCAACATGAACTACACTTGAATACATGAATATACTTATAGTCTGATGAATGGAGTTGATTAGAGTTAATTTTGAAGTAATGCTTTTCAGCTGATTTTTAATACACTGGATGGCAGGTAATATTCCAATATGTTCCTTTGATCTTGATATGCATATCAAAATTCAGATGTAATTATGAATACCGCTTTTCAAATTATATGACATTTAAAGTGATGTTGAACTTTGGTAGTACCTTGGGTTGTGTAGCTAATTGCGTTTTTTTCTCCCTCCATTCATTGCCATTGTATGGCTAAACAGGTCTCAAAATCACACTCCTAGCACATAAATGAATGTGAACAAAGCAGATTCTGACAATATATATAATACAAAATAGTCCTGTTGCTGAATTGTGGTTAGGTGAATCGCTTTCAGTATGTTTATTAAACCTTTCAGTCTGAACAAGTGTAATACTAAAATCCTGTCAGAGAAAATGTATGCCTATGGAACAAAGAAAATAACATGTTTACCAATAATTTTATATAGTATTATTTTGCCGTATATTGTAGTATTTTCCATGCAGCATTGATAATATAAGTTCAAATATGCATCTTTCATATAACCCTTTTTTTCCCTAGCCATTACACTTCCATCTCTGTAATTTTGGTTACAGAGATCTCTTGTCCCATATGAACTGGCCATTAACATGTCCTCCGTTAACAATTACACAATGTCCTTAAAACTAATCCTGTCCAAATAGGGCAGGTTGGTCTAGTGGTTAGTGAGGTCATCCTCAGATTTCTACCTAGGTACTTAATAGCACAAGGTGTAGTTGCAATAGAGCCTCTATATTAGTAAATATCCAAGAGTGCCTGAAATCCCTAATGCCTTAGAGAGAGAGAAAAAAAATCTATTAGGTGTTATTAAACTTTGGATGAAAAAAGGAGGCACTCTTATGTCAACTCCTTTTATGGGTACTGAGACCCCCAAAGAATCTCTTCTGGATATTACCATGGCCCATGGGAAAGCTGTAATGCAGTGAGGAAATGAAGAGCAAATGGGATTTTCAATACATTCTCAGGAGCAATTTCAGCCTCCCAGTAAATATCACTGTGTCTGTCTCCAGCATTGAGCGTGTCGTGTCTGATACTGCTGAAAACACTTATCAGACTGTGAGCATACTACACTTCAATCAAATGTCTTTTTGGCAAATAGGGTTCTGTTCAGTTAAATTATGGGTTAAGCTATTAAAAATGTGACTATTCATTCTATGCTGTGAATCTGAATGAAAAAGCACTGGTGTACTGGTATTTATTCTGATTTCTGAATTATCGGCCATATTATCATTAGGCTACTTGCTTTAATCAGCACATTTCAGATTAAGTGGTGATCATTCCTTTGACAAGTGGTCTCAGTAGTCTTTCATTTACCCTCCTCTTTCTCCACTTCTCTTCCGTCCCATCACATCTCACTGAATAGTGCTAGACATTATATTGTCAAGTCTTAGCCTACTTACTATTGGTTTTGCATGCAATAATGTAGTGATTAACTCATTATGCAGCTGGTTGTTGCATAGCTCAGTGGAGGCAGTAGGTATTCATATTGTTTACTATGTTTTCATTTTCTCCTTTTCAAAAGCATGAGAGAAGGACATAAACAATGGAAAATGTTCCTTTACACATGAATTTAGTCATTAAGTCTCATTGCCTTGTTTTCCTCCCTGAAATAGTAAAGAGTGTTAAATTGATGTTTTGCATGGATTATGGTGAATTATGATGTTTGATTATGACATCACTCTGTATTGGTATGGCTGTTTGAGAAAAACCATCTCCATTCTGCCTTAGCCAAACCCAGTGAGTTTCAATGTGTCTCCTGAATGGATCCCATAGCAGGTCAGAGATTGGCTCATCAGAGTAGAATGGAGACTCATCATTGGTAAATCACTGGAGTTGGAAACCAGACATTGTCCTCTATGTCTCTCTCTTTTGACCGCTACAATTACAGATCAAGACATAGTTACTCCAGCTATCGACCACTCAGTCCATTGATTGTTGTGCAGGGAGAACAGAGGAGGACAAAGAGGGAAAAGAGAGGGGAGGAGAGGAGGAGACGCTCTGTCAGGGTTTTGTCTGCTATTGACTGTGTGTGAACTGGATTCAGCCCAGACTTAACTTGCTGTGTCGTAAATCAACCAGAGTGAGTCAACCACAGCATTTGAACAGGGATGAATGGGTTAATATGGATAATATAGGGTAGCATGAATGATGTATGGCATTACTTTGTCCAGTGTGGAGTATTATTGGAGATTTGAAAATGTTGAGCAATAAGTTGCATCAAACTGATGAACTGCAGGAAATTAAGAACGTATCGATGTACTGTAGGGCATACAATAGAAAGAAAGACAGAAGGAAGGCAGGAAGGGAGAAAGGAAGGAAGGAACTACAATGCGCAATGGGGCTGGTGTGCCTCACTATCACACCTACACTAAACACACACACACGATACCACCTGCTATGATGTGAAGAAAAAGAAGAGAAGAGACGCCTTCAAATAGAGAGTAGTTTCTTTCACTTACTTTCTCTCTCTACTTTTGGCAAGTTTCAAAAGAGAAGTTTTCACTTTATGCTGAATCACCACTCAGTTTTTAGAGTTTTGCTCTTTCTTCATCACTCTCTCTCCTCTCACTGTCCTCCTTACAAGTTACACATAGTTTTTCTCCATCAATGCTGAGTCGCCAGTTGATTTTTGTAGAAAATGTGCTCATTCCTCTCTTTGTCCTGCTCCCACTTTCTCTCTTCCTCCCTCTCCTCTCTTTCTCACTCACAGATACACACTCATTTTCTGTGTGAAGTATTCAGCTACTTTCTATTGGAAGTGTAGTATTCGGTCTCTTTCCACCTCCACAATCCACTCTTGTTGTTCATCTTGTTGCAACAGATTGGAGATACAACTGGTACACAGAGAATAACTGTGACCAAGCCATGATCCTCTTAGGCCACATGCAATTACAGGCTTAGCAACATGATCTTGTATTGTTTGACTTAGCAGAGCTTTCATATTGTGTTTAAATCCATTCTACAGAGTCTTGGTTTGTTTTGCTCACTTCTCTGCCGTCCCACTCATCATCAAGCATCAATCTGTTCAAACTGTATCTGCTACTATGATCAAGCTCTCATCACCTCATCTCAGGCTTGGCCAGCAGGCCAGCCTCTCCCACGCTGCCATGCCAGGCAGACCTGGCACACACACTATCTCACCCTGGCAGGACCAGATCCTGTTCCTACTAGAGGAATCAGCTAATTAGTCTAAAACAGACAAGATGGAGAGTTTTCAGCTGCTATATTGGGTTGGACTGAAGTAGATCCCCATCCTCTGTCCCCATCATCCATATTCAGTAGTACTTTCAGGTTAATGTCTTTATACTAATGATTTGTGATCTTACTGGGTCTTGCTTGGTTTACTCCAGTGGCTTTAAGTAGATTCAGTTAATATCTAGTGTTTGGTTGCTAATTGTGTTTTTTCTTTCTCTCTCCCTCTGTTTTTGGGATGCTCCATCCTGAACCTTCATCTGTGGATCTTGGAACAGGTAAAAAAACAACTAGTTCTTATGCTAATGAGATGTGAGGGTGTTATGCATGTGTGTGTTGTGCAAGCTGGCGATGTGTGACTCCACATATCCACTGGTGTTAGATATTCCCTTCCTCTGTGTGTGGACAAAAGCTGTGGTAACAGGCCATTGTATTCTTCAATCCACTGTTATCATCAGGTCAAACCTGTTCTCACATCAATAGCGACTATAAAATGTCACCATCCTCATTGATGATTATGCCGGTACACAGGCTGTGGGTTCAGTACCGGTAAAACTGATATTATCGTGACTGATACAAATTTGTATATTTAACCTATTTTTAACATCAGAAGTAGCACAGTAAAATACCTGATTGTACCTCTTATTCTGATGCTCATAATAAAGAGGATGGATAATCATTTAATATGGTGGAAGTATCATGTAGAAGGTCTGAGTATTTATCAATAGAGAGAGACAGGATGGATCAGGAAGGACAAACAACACTCTGGTCCCTTGAGTTTCCCCAGCCAAGCATCAAGGAGACAAAGTCAAGTCAAAGTTAATGATGGCTGCTCTGAGATCAGTGTCTTATTACCATAAAAAGGTGATGGGGACAGGTTTTCTTGGTTGTATTATAAAACTGGATACGGTCTCTATGCTGATGGACTTACTGCTTTTTGGAGGCATTTCATCATTATGTCTCATCTGCTGTAACACAGTCTGACTCAACAGATGTTTTACTGGGGAATGTGTGATTTCTTCTTGTGTTCTGGAGCAAATAGCCGACTGCTGTGATTACCACCATCCCTCCACCACACCCACAACCTGTTCATCACATCTCAGCAAGTCGTCCTCTGGTTCCTATGTGTGCAACATTTTCCCCGCCTTTATTCCTGCTTGACAGCAGGCACAATGTGTCAAACTAAGTGTAAGGAAACAATGTGTAGGGAAATGTCTGGCTATGTGAAACTGTTGAACACAGTGTGATTATTTAAAGCCACTAGACAATGCAGTGCCTCTGTAATATTGCTCTTGTCACTGCATGGTTAGTGTGTGTTGGATTCACATTCACACCGTGCGTCAGTGATACTGTGGCTCTCATCAACACATACATTCAATAAGGAAATATATCTGTCACATTGACTAGTGAACAGTGAAAAGTGCGGAGGTTGATGTATTTAATCCAATATTTAAACTTATTTTGAGACTAAGCTGCCCCGGGGAAACATAAGCTTTGCATGTTGGGTATCTCAGGGATAAAAACAGCTTTATCAAAGGCTTACATCAGTGTTGCAGACACACACACACACACACACACACACACACACACACACACACACACTCCACTGAGACATTCTGAGTCACAGGAGAAACTTGATGTTCTTCCCCTCTGTTCAGTGTGTCTTTTCCCCACAGACTCACTGCAGCATTGGGAAATGTCACGGTTGCTCTACTGTCATGTTAAAAAAATACAGTCAGTGTTACTTAAAAACACAAGCGCACGCACACACACATGCACAGACACACACACACACACGCACACACACACATACACACACTTTTCTATACATCCACCCACCTAGATCCTCTACTGTTCAACGAACCAAAGTCCCCGTCTGTTCTTTCCATTGGTCTGTCGTTGCTGCATGTGTTGTATGAATTCAAGCTGTGGTCGGCCATGACAGATAACACAGTCCCCTCTCCCTGCATGTCAGTGAGGTGCTGGTGGAGACAGTGTACACAGTGGAGCCAGTCAACACAGTCCCAGACCTGAACACACAGAGGTTCAAAATGTCCCAGCAGTGTGGTTTCTCCAGGCTGGGACAGAGACATAAGGAAGCTCATTCACATGGGGAAAGAGTGTGTAGGCTGCTGTAATGTGAAGCTTGGCAATATATCTTACATTGTGTGAAAACACTAGAAGATACAACACTATCCAACCTGGTAAGATTGATTTGGCAGTATCTGAAGATATTAAACGATTTACAGTTTTTTTCAATTGCTAACAAGCATCGGTCAATACTGAAGCCACTTTTTCAAAACTCTTCATACAGTCTGCATAACCAACATGCATCTTGGCCAAACAGTTAATCTCACCTCCAAAACTCACTCAAACCACCAAAACACTTCATACATGTCGTACATGTTGTGTACAATGCACAAAATTTGCCATCATTCTGTTTTGAATGTGTTTTTAACAGTTTTGAAAACAGTGTGTTAGCATTTGAAAAATGTGCTGCAAATATATAGTGTTTTGCATGTGGTGGAGTATGAATGAGAAAAGAGTTCATGGATTTTGGAAAGTGTGGTCATTGAATGCATTTCGTGTGAAAGCAATGAAAAATGATTCACGGTTTGGTCCACATAGACTTCTGTTTCTCTGGCTGTGTGAAGAGTTTTGACAATGTGACTTCAGTTTTGACCAATGCATGTTAGCAATCGAAAAAAAACTGTAATAGAATCTTAATTAGCATATTTTAATCACATATATCCACCTGGTGCCTTTTCTCATCACTCTATCTTTCTTTCTTGAAGAATCATTAGGAAATATTGCTCTTAGAGATAGAGCTCATTGTGGGAATTTGGAGATGAAACAGGCAGCCTGGTGTGTGTGTGTGTGTGTGTGCGTGCGTGCATGCGTGTGTGATTTCTCTGCTCCTCTCGGCCAGCAGAAATGTTACAAGTCGACCTTGGATCTGCCTTTAATCGTGACAGAACAACACAACACAGAGCAGTGAATGGCCTCTAGAAGGATTTCAAGTAGCAGAGAAATATGTGTGATAATGTGTTTTTCGTCCTTCACCCCTGTTTCCTTCAATAATTGAAGCTAAGCTAATGCACTAACCTATACTGAGTTTATCCACAAAAAAATGTGAAAAGCTGGGAAGAAGGACAGGCAATTGGCCGACCAGGGACATGAATCCAGCCAATCAGGGATCTGGGGTTTCTATCCTGAATGCACAATGTTGTTTCTGAGAAACCACTTTGGAAAGCAGTCCCATTACATGATCCAGTCCAAACTGATTTCTGCTCTCTAGTGTGTATAGAGCAACCATCCCACAATAGTCCTGAGCTGTAGCACTGACTGGCTGCTTCCATTCTCTCTCTCTCTCTCTCTCTCTCTCTCTCTCTCTCTCTCTCTCTCTCCCTCTCGGAAGGTAGGTTGCCTGTGACTAAAACAACAGTAGTTATCCTTTCTCTTTTAGTCTCACCTTTCTTCTTCTCATTTCGTGTCAGCCTGCTGTGGTGTCCACATCCTTTCACAGTTAACATGGTGAAGTTCAGTATAGATAAAAAGCTGTCTGTAAACCCAGATTTTAATGGTGATGTCCAGAAAAGTTTCTTGTTAGATGTTGCTGGAAGGTTGCAGTGGGTTTTAAAAGATGTTTGTGACAAAATCAATGTTAGCTTCCCTGATGTTAGCTGTATTTCTAATGACTGAACCGTGGTACCAGTTGCTTGGTTTTTACATTAGGCAGTTTGCCAGGCCTGTGTACTTTATGAACATGCTAATGATCTCCTAGCTTTAAACTGTTATTTTCTGGATATAAATACAATTTCATGTTGAAGTCTGACAGTGTTTCTAATGTAACAACATCTAATTCCTGAGTGCAGCTTTAAATTGATGAACCATCACACCAGCGGCTGCTTTTCTTAATCTGTTGTTGTTGTTCCAGACGGCTGAACACTGAGACCAACAGTCCAACAATATCCCACTATTCTCCTTTAACTGGCTATCGATCATTTTCTCTCCTCCTCCTCTCCCTCATCTATGAATAGAGATTACAGCTGCTGGCTCTCTGCTCACAGTAAAGAAATGATGCTCTATAGCGAGGTTGAACAGAAAGATTTAATAATTACTTCTCTCCTATTAACTCTTATTTCATTATCTCTATTGATATAGACCGATCCCTCTTCTCCCTAAGCCTGATTTCTTTAAGTCTAGTTGGGTTACTGAGATGTCTGTGGACTAAAATACTACAGAGACCAAAACACTTAGAACTGGATCTGAACAAGACAACACTGTAGCTTGATTGTACTATATCATAATATTGAGAGTTAATTGAACAACTATTTTTCCTTTGTGAGAATGTAATAATCAAGGGTTCTGCCAAAGAGCTTCACAACCACTGGAGAGGCTTGTATTATGTAATGAAGCTGTGGAGAAGCCTGTATAATAAAGCATGTTAGTCAAAAAGACACGTATTGGTCTGCTCAGAGTGAAAATGTACTGCCAAAACAATAGAACAAGATACTGTAGATTACAGATAACAGGTACATACATCCTGGGTTGTATCCCACAGACCGGTGTATGGAACGTATGCATGCTGAATACTCTATAACACACAAACACACCAGACCGTCCATACCTGCCAACACTCCCGATTTTCGCGGGAGTCTCCCTATTTTTAACCCTTTCTCCCGCTGTGCTCCCGATTGGTAATTTCTCCCGTTAATCTCCCGATTTCATAGTGATACAAATCAAATGGGTGTTTCTCAGTTTCTGTGGGGGATATGTGTCGTGGTACCTGGCAACCCAGCCCAGAGGCAGAGGTGAGCGTGCGCGGACGACCCTGCCTGACGTGTGTCACTCGTCACTGCGCTCGCTCAAGCCCCCCCGCTCCGCTCCGCTCCGCTCCGCTCAGTTTGCCACTGAAACCAGGTCCCAAGAAGAAGAAATACACTTCCACACGTCAGTCCACTTGGTGCGACACCTTCCCCTTTCTAACCACGAGCCACATCAGCAAACTTGTAAATGTACTAGCTATTTACTAGCTATTTTGTATAAACCAAGTGACATAATCTAGAAATATCAACACTTACTGAATGCTTGCTTATCTGGTATAGAAACAGATTTTTTCTTAGTTACTGGAAAATGGAAATGGAAACTACCATGGTAAACAAACAAACTACTTTGGTAGGGTCATATTTGATATTTTAAGTGCTTTTTTTTTTTACAT
Source organism: Centroberyx affinis (assembly GCF_046629955.1). Classification (NCBI taxonomy): domain Eukaryota; kingdom Metazoa; phylum Chordata; class Actinopteri; order Beryciformes; family Berycidae; genus Centroberyx; species Centroberyx affinis. The sequence continues at coordinate 95,451 of NW_027281510.1, read as the reverse complement.
TTTATACTGCATTTCATTCTGTTATTTCTAGATTGGATTACATAGGCTATTAATCTCTGTGGGAGGTCACAAATGCAACTATATTGTACAATAATGTACAATAAATGTACAAAACGCACCAGAAAATAGTTGTTAAAGGCAGATTTTGATCCCCCCCCCACCCCCCGACAATAGACAATGTATAGCCTATCCATTCGTAAGAAAATCTCCCTCTTTTTCACAGCCTAATGTTGGCAGGTATGCAGACCACACCAACACACATTAACACACATTCATTCTCAGGCCAACTGAAACTTGTAAATGTTGTTGAAACCAGCAGCCTGCAGCTGGATGATCTTCCAAAGTCCTTTAGAATGGAGCTGGTAAGGTTCTACATCTCATTATGATGTCACAACAACAGACAGCTATGGAAGCAGTCACTTCACCTGCAGAGATGACTGACAACCACAGGGTGGACACAGTAAGTAGATGGAAGAAGTTTATCTGTACTACACCTCTCTCTCTCTCTCTCTCTCTCTCTCTCTCTCTCTCTCTCTCTCTCTCTCTCTCTCTCTCTCTTGCAGTGTGTTGCTGTATGGCTGTTTTTCTTTGTTTTTTTGCATTATGTGTGTTTTGCTGTAAGGTGTGTGGATGTACGCTATGTCATGTGTATTATGTTGTATTATTGCAGTGTAAGTCTGGGGTTTTTCTGGCAGTTGGGGTGGTGGTTTGTGCAGGTGTGTGTGTGTGTGTGTGTGTGTGAGCGAGTGGCTGGGTAAGTTTTTCAGGGAGCATGAGTGTGGGTTGCGTGCATGAGGTTTTAGGATACCGTGGCTGGTTTTCAGGTGGTTTCTCTTTCTCTCTCTCTCTCTCTCTCTCTCTCTCTCTCTCTCTCTCTCTCTCTCTCCTCCTCTCTCTCTCTCTGTATACCTGAGAAGTGACACTTTAAAACATCTGACCTCTGAGTCGATGCAGGAGACAGTCACAAAACAGACCAAAGTCTTTAGGGAAGCTTTCCCAGGGTTTGTTAGCTAGCTGAAAACTCCAGGGGGGTGGAGCAGTGTCCAAGTAGCCTATAACAAGAGGAAAACAGTCATAAATCAAACACTCTCTGCAGAATCACAGATAGTCAACTGGAGGCCGGTGTGATGGAAGCCACTGGGGTGGCGTCACTAGAAATAGACAAAGGAGCGCTTTATTCAGGACAGAGACCAACAGGGAAACTAGAGCTCCAAGAGTCATTAGCTTCACAGTACGACTACTGCAGAGTATCTGCAACTTTACTGTAAATGATACAGTTCTGGAGGTCACAGTATAGAGAGGAGAGAACACTGTGTAATGTGGTGTCATATTTTTAGCATGTTAGATCAATATAGGTCCATTCTAGTCGTGAACCCATTACCTGAGTCTTAATTGGGAATGGAGAATAGAAGGCACAAGTCAAGTGTAGAATATAGATAAGAGAGAAAGAGCGTGTTATAGAGGTGGAGAGCCTTCTCCACCACTACAACACTACAAAACCACACAGTGACATGGGTCTGGTGAAGGAGTATCAGATCATTATTCAATTCACACCATAACTTTTTACTCTGTGTGTGTGTCTGTGTGTGTCTGTGTGCGTGTGTGTCTGTGTGTGTCTGTGTGGTGAACCAAACCATCAATAACACACTACAATGCATTGTTTACACTTTGCTGCTGCAGTTCATTGTTTATTCTTACAGAAGGCTAATTCATTCCACAAAACAGAGACTAATTAACCAACCTGTCTTTAGTTCACTACTTGTGTGTCCTCTCCAAAAGCAGAGTCCAATTAACGTTCTGCCAGCTAGAGAGAACTGCTGATTACACACAGGCTTGACAGAGAGAGAGAGAGAGAGTGTGTGTGTGTGTGTGGGTGCGTGCGTGCGTGCGTGTCTGACTTTTTGTCTGTGTCAGATACCAAACAGTCTGAAAGTCATAGATACAATAATTTATTCTGAAATGTAATCTTTTTTTTCCAAATTGTTTTTCCAAGTCTATGTGGGATTTGATTTTCAGACAGCCATTTCCCATTTTATAAAACCTGGAGCCTATTCTAAGGGAACTGAACGATCCTTGGATTTACAAACCATGTGAAACAGCAGCAACCCAAACCCACACACACACACACACACACACACACACACACACACACACACACACACACACACACAGTTCCCATCTTTGTTCTCACTGTTCAAAGGAACAGCAGGGTGATTTCTGTTTCTTCCCTCTATAATACATCAGACTTAAGGCTTTTCTCCACTGTTGGTCTCTGGAGGAACTCTAGAGTCACCACTCTCTTCTCTTCTCTTCTCTTCTCTTCTCTTCTCTTCTCTTCTCTTCTCTTCTCTTCTCTTCTCTTCTCTTCTCTTCTCTTCCATTAGCCTGGTTGGTTTATCAAAGGCTCCAATATCTTTTGATCCTTCACCTCAAAGGGAAAATAAATTAATTTATATAACATATATCGTTGTTTATCTGCTATATCATGATTTATTGTGGATTTTATTACCATAAGCCATTTAGAGTATTTACAACATATTATCTGTCCACTGGGAAATATGTGAAAGGGTAATGAGGACGCAGATAGCTTGTTAATAAGATGGGAGTGTAACCAGAGATTAGAAAGAGTGTGTTGTGGGTCTGAGATGTGAAAACATACTAATGCTTAATCTCTGTATCCTGTTCACATTCAACAGAAGCAAAGTTATCAGGAATGATAACCAGTTTAACAGGGCTGCAATGTGATACAAATTAATGTCCAACACTACTATCACTACAACACTACTGTGAAAATACCACTACTACAACAGGCTCTGTGTTCCAGGACCTGTAATGCAGTGACTGTTGGATAATTTAATGTGGCCTCATTTTATGTTACTGGATATGACTGTGGTTTCAGAGTTTCAGAGTTCAGAGTTAAGCATAATGTCAGAATCTGTCTCTATTGAAATCTCTGTCTCTTTCTCTCTAGGTTTAGTTATATATATAATGGTAATGTGTAATGTGTGTGAGACTCCAGGGTGTGTTCATGTTAGTATGCAGAGCCATCCATGTGAGTGGAATAATTGGTCCCAGAGAAATAAGGTTGGGATTGGGAACCATTAATAACCATAAGTTGTCACTTATATAGTTACTGTGTGTTTCCTCACATAGAGAACTGTCCCACAAGAGTCTGACTACAGTTATATATAGTAATACAACAGTATATAGGAGAGTCTGAATACAGTTATCTACATAATAATAGATAAGTACATAGGAGAGTCTGAATACAATAGTTATTGAATAGTAATTGAATAGTGTCTCATCCTAACTGTCAGACAGTAATCTTTTGCTGAAGTAAAAATAATTTTATGAATATTTTGTTTGTCATAGTAATTCAAGTAATTTCAGTTCCTGAGTTTTCATTTCGACGCTATTTGTTCAACTTCAGCTTTGACCTTTCCAAGACACTTTACAAAATTATCGGTGCTATTTATTATAAAAGTGATACTTTAGCAGTTCCCTGCATGATAAAAAAAGCAACACTATCATGTGATTCCAAAAGTCCATGTGACTGCCATTGTCATTAATCCAGCAGTACCACTGAGTACAAACAGACCCCAATGTCCAAAAGAACCCAAGAAAATGTGAATATGAAGTTATCATGGATGATGAGAACATCATGTTCCAATAGTTTTCTGATTGAAATCTATCAGCCAGAGTGAAACTTTCTGATATTGCAGCATTTTTGGACTTTGATAGAGTTCTCACTCTCACTCACACAACAAACGAAAAGATGAAATAACTTTTGATGGTTGAGGTTCAGCCAGAAATGAACATTCAAAAGACCAATCCGATTGAAACATATTTCTCCCTCTGGCATCTCTTGAGTCTTTTTATAACAGCAGTAGACTATATTGATGTGTATGTATGACTTTTTACTTGAACAGCTTTCTCATTGTTGTTGACTGAGAGAAAACTCCCACTCAGTACAATGACATGTTTTTAATGAAATACATTTGGGGAGACAATTGTGTATTACACCCACCATCTTGTCCTCTTCATCTGAAAGTACATACATACATCAATAGACCTGAAGGATGCATATTTCCACATTCCAATACACCCCCCTCACAGGAAATTTCTGAGGTTTGCTTATCAGGACAGAGTTTACGAATACACAGTGCTGCCGTTCGGTCTCACCTGGCGGCTTTAGGCTTTGTAATAAATCTGAAAAAGAGCGTGTTAACACCAACTCAGAGGATTCCCTACATAAGAATGGTCTGTCCATCTTACAGGAATTGCTGGACAAGGGCAAAGCCTTCTCTACCATTAAGGTTTATCTGGCTGCTATATCAGCATGTCATGTGGGTTTTGGTGACACAACTGTGGGTCAGCACCCCCTTGTTTGTCGCTTTATGAAGGGGGCTCGTCACCTTCGCCCAGTAACCAGACAGCTTTCCCCGTCATGGGACCTGTCACTAGTACTGGATGCGCTCTCTCAGCCTCCATTCGAACCCATGGAGCAAGTGGACTTTAAGATGCTATCGCTGAAAACTGCCTTATTGTTGGCTCTGGCCTCAGCTAAGTGGGTTAGTAATATTCATGCATTATCAGTGCACTCAGAGTGTACACATTTTTCCACTGGTAACTCAAAAGTGCTATTAAGGCCTAATCCGGCTTTTATCCCCAAAAACCCATCCATGGCATGTCTTTCCTTGGAGTTGGGTGCCTTCTATTCTCCTTTCTCTTCTTCAGAGCATCAAAGGCTGAATATGCTTTGTCCAGTACGTGCATTGCGTTTCTACATGGACAGAACAAGGGGTTTTAGGAGGTCTGATCAGTTGTTTGTGTCGTGGGCTAAACCACATACGGGCAAACCGGTAACAAAGCAGCGCCTCTCCCACTGGATTGTTTTGGCTTATACCAGCAAGGGGCTTCCTCTAGGGGAATGGCAACATACTGGGCTCTTTTTAGAGGAGTGTCTATTCAGGACATATGTAATGCGGCAAGCTGGGCTTTACCTCATACTTTTGCAGGGTTTTATGGCCTTGACATCCCATGGCATATACAGTTTTGACTGTAGGGTCATCTGAGGGTCAGACTTCACGTTCCTGAGGGTTCCTGGCAGTTGGTCTCAAGATAAGCATGTCTGGCAATACGGGAGACAGTATATCCCCATAGTGAGACACCGAAACAAATGTTTGAAAGAGAACTTTAGGTTACCTTCTCAGTAACCAAGGTTCTCTGATAACATGAGTGAGGTGTCTCACCAGACCATTATAAAGGGAAAGGGATGGGTGTCAGCCCGTTATAAAGGGAAAGGGATGTCCCACCCCTGACGTGAGTGTCACGACTGCCAGCCAATCCTGGCTGGAGTTTGATATAAAAAACTTCTGAGGATCACGCAGAGGGCGTTCCCCATAGTGAGACACCTCACTCATGTTATCAGAGAACCGGGGTTACTGAGAAGGTAACCTATAGTTCTTCACTCTGCTACTGCACTGTCTCTGTCCATGGTCCTGACTGGGAGTCTGGATCAACTGACTGTATGTTAGTCCCCATGTTATTTTACCAGAGGTATTAACAGGTATGTAGTACACACTTCAGTATAGAGTAGATGTCTGTTCACTGTCCAAGGACCAAAGCATGTTGTTCTGACTGAGCAACATGGCTCCATGTACCTGTTACTGTAGTTCAGTTTAGTTGAGTTCAGGTGAGTTCAGTAGCTCTGGACTGTTTCTGTCCTTGGCACCGACTTCACCAGCCTGCTGAATCCTGAATGAACAGCAAGGTCACGTCTCAAAACAAGACTGGAGTCCTAAACATCTGCAAATATTCTTTTTTAGTGCTTAAGTTATGAATTATCCTTCAATTCCAACAATAAAATGACAATATAGAAATCCTGTCTTGGCTTAGCAATTGTGATATAAAATGTTTGTGTTTCTTTACAAAAAAGATGGTGTCTGCAGTAACTTCCCCCCAGATTTCAGCCTTCAGTTTAGTAAAACATTATTCAACAGTCCACACAGTGTGTTCCCCACCTGTGTATCTCAGGTCCAATGTCAAAGCAAGGCTCCCTGCTGTTCTTGGTAAGACTCTACCTACACTCCATTTTTTTTTTTATTTATCAGAAATAATGACTGGATGAGGATTTTGTAGCATTGGCAAGTGTTTTGAAATACTACAACAGTTATTCTCCCTCTGTCAGTCACAGCACTGAAGGACCCCTGCCTGGGCTACTAACACTGCCTGTTCAAAATCAACAGTCTTATTCAAAAGATCAGTAGAAGCTGTTTGACCAGAAGCCGTTGGTAACTCCTCCAGAACAGAGTGATGGCAGCTATAATAATCATCAAAGGTTTTCTCATCCCACTCCCACAACCAAATAAAGCCCAAAGAGTCCCACCTCCCATACTCCAACACACCCCAAACACGCCACATAATTAAATACACCAACATGTTTTATATTCCTATTCCAACACCACCAAGCCTGAGGTTCTCATATTCCCTTCTCAGAGACCAAAAGAGTCCCAAAGCTGCTACACTCACAGTCAAGTACAGCAGCAAATCCTGCAACACAAGCTTGAGGTTTTCACACCGACATCCAAAGCTTTGATGAGGACAGAAACCCTGTGAGCTGGAAATTAATTATGAATCAAGAGACTTAGGGGTCAGGAACTTTGAACTTTTGTTCAGTAGTAGACATGAGTGGACTGGACTGTGTGAAATGAATCTGAATTTTCTCCTTAATGAGGGAATGTAATGAGGTGGACTCGATTTTACCTACAGTGATGAGTTTCTGATTGCCAGATCTGCAAAACCCGAAGGAATTGTATGTAATTATGGATTGAAATGGACTGCTAGATTAGCCATGAGTCTTATATAATGTGAGGTAACCTGTCTACTTTTGATATTGGTGAAACCGGTTTGTAAAACTGATTCTCAGCCTAGATAATGGGAAATTGTATTGTACCAAAGCCTTGAGGCTGCCATCTGCCCACAGTAGAATTACTCATTGCAGACAGCTGTCTGTGGGAAGCATTGCTATTGCATTTTGGTTGTGTTTATGTTGTGCATATAATTCACAAACTGTTGAAGGAATATTGAGTTTTTACAGAGGCTAAGAGCAAGTGTGTGATGGTGTTATGGTGTGTTACACTGAGGAGGCTCAGAGAGAAGACTGACATTATCATCCTGTTACTGGACTTTGAACTGTCCTGTATGTGTAAAGATAAGCAGAAACACTATTTTACAAGACGCATGGCCCCACACAGATCTGATATCATGTGGTAGTGTCATGAATAATGTATGAAAGCATGCAGTGAGTATTCCAAGGCAGAAATCATTTACATTTCATCATTCTGACCGATGGCCTTTGCAGTTTTGACTCCAACATGAAACAAGACTTGACTTGTCTTTGGAAATCATCAATCTCACATCTCTGACTATGATAGCAAACTTTATTTCTCAGCATCTTTATTTGATGTGATTCCATCTAACCTTTGCTTTGTTTCTCCCTCTGTGTTGCTGCTGGCACATTATAATGAAAACAGTATTCTTTTCCTCTGAGACCAAAATACAAATGAGCAGTGTGAAGGAAACAGGTGGAGAGTGTAAATTACCTTTACAAACACAGTCTGCCTGTGACATAAGGTCTGATGTCTTGAAGCTTGGCAGAGACAGAAAAAATAAATTGAGGAGAAAGAAAGAATGTCTTTCTCTCTAATGATGGGTTCTTTGTGTCACTGTCCTGGGGTTGATTACTGTGCTTCCTGTCATAGAGGTCTAATGTTAGTTTGTTGAGCATTAGGACCAGTTGCCTGATGGGACTCTTCTCTATGTAAATCTCTTGGCTAAAGATAGAAGTGGGAGTCACTCATTTTAGGTGTTTCCAGAATTTAATGGCTCTTTTTTCAATGTGAATTATTAAGAGGTATTGGCCTAATTCACACATGCATTGTTTTCCTCTGGACCCAGAGGGTGCTCTTACAACATTTTGCATGCAGGTTTTTCCAGTGGATGTTTTTCCCATGTTCCAAATCTGTGTTTTGTGAGATCACCCCACACTTCACCTTCATACAGTGCAATGGGTTCAATAACTGATTGGAGTTTTTTGAGCCAGGTCCTAATTGCAATGTCAATATATATTGACTTTTTGATGGCATAGAAGGCCCTTCTTACTTTCTCTTTCAGTTTATTAATGGCCAAATTAAAGGTTCCAGTGGAAGTGACCTTTAACCCTAGGTATGTGTTTTTAATACACTATTGGATTTGAGTTTTTCCCAGGGTGAAGTTGGACTTGGTTGATATATCTGGACCTTTTTTGGAATATTAATATTTTACTTTTGGGAGGTTAACACTGTGCTTGGTGAGGAAATCTGTAAGTCTCATGCTTAATTTGCTACAGAACAATTTTCCCAGATTGCTCCTCTGTTGAATATGGGTGTGATGAGTCCTTTGTTCTGCATATCTGGGAAGTATTCCACACTCAGAATCAAATTGAAGAGTTTTACTATGGCCAATCTTAATTTGGTGTCTATATTTTTAACATTTCATTTAATATTCAGTCTGCTCCACATGCCTTTTTTTAGCTGCAGAGCTATAATTTTTCATTCAGTTCTTGTTCTGTAATTTGGTAGCCTAATGGATTTTGGTAGTCTTTAATGGTTATTTCCAAGGAAATCATTTTTTCATATTTCCCTTTGCTCTGGGCTCATTGTCATTTTACTGTATATTTTTTTCAAAATGGTCTTTCCATATGTCTCCATCTTGGATTGGTAGATCTGTATGGTATTTGTTATGTAGTGTATTCCAAATGCCCTCCAGTTTGATTCAATTGATTCTGCAATGGTTTTGAGTTGATCTTGTGTGTACTGTTCCCTCTTCATTCTGAGCGTGTTCTTCTACTGTTTTAGTGCTTGACACTAACCAAGGCATAAGTACTGCTTCTCTGGCTGTGTATGGTTATCATTGGATAATTTTCTGAGTTTTGTCCTCATGGTTTTGCATTCAGAATCAAACAATTTTTCTGTGTGTATATTTTTAGATTTTGATCTAGAGGTCTTCAGATTTGATAAAGATACCAATTGGTCAAATATTTAATTTAAATATTTAATTACATTACAATTAAATTTACATTTTGGACAGAAAGATTTGCTGCCTTTATTGTGAAGGTAGGTTTGAAGATAACTGTCTATAAGTGACTGAATTCTGGTTCTCGAGTTGCTTTCCGAAATTCTTCTGTGGTGTTTTGGGCCCATCTGTATTGGTTGTTGATACTGTACAGCTTACTGGGCGTTGCCTGTGTGTGTGTGTATGTGTGTGTTAGATGTTTCTGCCCTTGGATAGATTCAAGTCCATTACATAGTCGACAGTGCTGCAGCCAAGGGGTGAACTATAGGTGTACTGACCGAGAGAGTCTCCTCTCATTTTACAACAATGTACTATACGGACTTTGACAGAGCTCTATTAGGTATTTTATATCAGGTATTATTTTTATTATTGAGCCGTTGATCAAAGCTTTTTCTTGGATAACCAACTATATTTTGGGGGTAGCTATGGCCAAATATGTGATTATTGCCTTTGTCACTGGTAAAGTCAAGCAGGTGGCCTGTTCTAGGTGTAGAGGTTCACAGTAAATATCCTGGTAGAAGTCAATGATCTCCTTCTTCATTTGAAGCTAGATATGAATCCTGGTAGAAGTCAATGATCTCCTTCTTCATTTGAAGCTAGATATGAATAGTTTCCTTTTTTAATATTTATATGTAGTTTTCCAGATCAGATTTGTGCCAGATTATGATAACAACCAAGTCTCTTCCCCTGTTGGGATTTTTATAGATGACATAATAATCTCTCTCTCTCTAATTAGTTTTGTAATTAAATGTCAGCAGGAAGTAGTGATACTCTCCTGACTGTAAATAGTTCAGCTCTAACTTAGATGTGTGTGTGTGTGTGTGTGTGTGTGGTAGGTAATGGGGAAGTGACAAAAGCAACACAGTGATCGATCAGCAGCTCAACAGGACTTAATGACTTAATTCCAGGTGGAGTTTGAACCTTGATACAAACTGGTGTCAAAACACACACACACACACACACACACACACACACACAGCCTAGAGCCAAGACCCCTGCTGACCTTCTCCTCCCTCTCATCTAAAGATGTAGTAGGCAGTTAAATTGAAATGGAAAGATTTTTGGTCAACGGTCCAGAGACACCAAACATCCACGAAAGCCCAGAACAGAACTGAATACCAGTCACTGATTGAACTCATTTGGTTTTTCTGTGTATTTTTCCTCACTTCATACAAAATCATGTATTTCCGATGCCCAGCATGGACCCTGGGAAATAACATGCTGATAGAAACCTGATTACCTGGTGGAAGAATAGAACTGTTCCATCAGTGAGCAGAGAGGAAATAAAGCAGAGTTGGATGTAAACCCTCACTACTTCTATAAATCCTCTCTCTCTCAGTGAGTGTTTAACCCCCCCCCCCCCCCCCCCCCCCACCCCCTCTCTCTCTCTCTCCCTCTATCTTATCAGACTCTTTTCTCTTCACTGCCTCTTTATCTTACCTCTCCCTCCATAACCTTTATGTTTGCTGGCCCATTCTAAGCTACCTCTTCCTGTTTACTTTTCATGTCTATCCTGGAATCATTTTTAAGACGTAGAGCTAGAGAATAACAAAGAGCTGAGCAGTGACTTTATGAGAAGCAGTGATGTCAGCTGAGACTGTGTGTGTGTGTGTTTCATGTGAGTGAAAGTGTGTTGTGACTGACTAAGAGGAAGTCCAAATAAGTGGATTAGTGTCTCTGTGTGCAGCCAGAATAATGCCAACAGTGAGAAAAACACAAATCTATTAAAGATCCCATGAATTTTTGAATTGTAAGATAGAAGATGGTACAAGCCAAGTATCACTGTAATCACACAGGTAGCTCACTGTTCCACCTACTCTGTCTCCCCTCTAACCAGGCCGGCTGCTAATTCATCATCACTGCTGTGTTTGGCAGAGAAGCTTTATGAGAGAGAACTAAGTGAAGGAAATAAATGAGGAAAACTCCCTTTATGAAAACCTGAAACAATTTATCTCCATAAACAATTGGAGGGGCGGTGGGGTGAATACAGTATCACTATATAAAGGTTTATAGTTATTAAAGAAAGACAAATTAAGATGTTGTCCATTACTCTCCCTGTCCCTGTGGTGTCTGATTTTTCTTTTTTTCCCTCTCCTCTACTCTTAAAGGTATAGTACCAGTTGTGGTACAGCGTGGGGACACGCCAAGCAGACAAGACTCGTTCCAAAATGAGAGTAACCCACCCACACACCCACTACAATACACACACAAACGCACACACATACACCATCCCCCCCCCCCCCCCCCCCCCCCCCCCCCGATGCTGCTATTGTTTATGATGCTGCAAATTGCTTATTGTTTATTTGCACACCGGTTGCACTTGAGCATCGGCTCCTATTTATATCTGCTCCAATTTATATTGTTCTTTTATAGTGCTTTTATTTATTATTATCAGGGAGTGCCATCATAATTTCGTTGTGTTGTTGCCTTGCATAGCAGTACAATGACAATAAAGTTGGCCTGTTTTCTGTTGGACAGATAGGACTGGCAATGGTAGCTAGCTGCCAGCTCACTACACACTAGCTCTGACCAGAACTCCAGGAACTCTGTATTAGAGTCCGTGTGGCTTTTAGCTCCTATAAAACGATTCAGCAGTGGTTTTGGTTGCAGGCGAACACATCCACTGCCAAAAGGTCGACGCCCAGAAACATCCCGAACATTCAGAAATAAGAAAATCCAGGCAGGCTCTCTGCAGACACACACTGTCACAGACTACCAGTAGGCCATAAGTCATGATTGACTACGATACTTTTTGGATGAGTTTATGCTATTTTAAGGTGGAAAATCCTGCTCAGTATGCCTTTAAATCAGAATCAGTTTATCCAGAGATGGCTTAATGGAGCTTTAATGAAAAACTTTACACATTCATCAGACATTTTCACATGATGGAGAAGACAGTTTCACAGGTTCAGTGAGGGTGAAGGGTTGACATATTGGACAGAAGGTAGGCTATGTAAATGAATCTGCTATATAATCTCTATACAAATTTACATGTTACCCATATGTTACCATTCGTTACAGTATCTTCCATAACCTGTAAAAGCTAGAGTTTGTTTCTAGCCTTGTCTTCCTCCATAGACTTGGGATAACCCAGTTGGATTGAGACCTTTGACTTTGTGTTACAGCTTTGTTGCTGCTGCATATTTTATAGTGTAGAGTCTGGCTGGTTGAGTGTCTGGAGGGGAACACACACACACACACACACACACAAACCCCATAGAGGGAAAGTAAAGTAGTATCTTGTGCCTCAGACATCAGCATGTGTTTCACTGCAGATGTCCTCTGAGGCGAGGGATAAGTGATATTTAGTCACATGTGTTAAGGTGGAGGGTAAAAGTGTCCTTGTCTTACTTCCCCGGCTGCAGCTCTAAACAGGTTAAGTGCTGTAAAAGTTGTGCTTCAGTGAGTCGGACATCTTCTAGCTGTCAAGGATTTAGCCTCAGTGAGTCGTACACTCCCTGAGAATATACTGACTTTAAGGTTGATTCAGGGATGGAACATCACATCTACATGACCATTTTAGAGAGAGAACACAAAAAAAGCAAAAAATGCAGCAACTCATACGGTGTGACACTGATTTATCTGCCCTATAGTTATATGCCATTTTTGATACTAGAATCCATTGTCCATCCTATAAATGTCATCCCTCTATTCTTCAGAGTGGAGTTTAATCACAGGGTGAAGCTTTAACAACACCTAGCTCTGTTTCCAGCTTCACATCTCGGCCTTTCACTCCCATTTCCTCTGTCTCTCTAATGGTTTTTGACACTTCCTGAGATCTGACTCCTGAGTTTCAAGCTTTTCTGGTTTCATCTGGTCTCTTACTGGCAGACACACATCACCATCATTTATGAAGGAAAGTAATATTTTTTTTTATTTGGGGAGCAGTAGAGCAGTAGATGATCTAGAGATTCCATGTACTTCAAAGTTGACAACAATTACCCTATGTTTGCATGAAAAGATTCAACTTAAATATGCGTTGAATTTTTTGATGATATCCAAATTTAATGCATTCTTTGGAAAAGAATACTTTCTTTCTTTCTTGTGTTTCCAGTGTAAAAGCGGTGTCTGGTTTCTTATTCAGAGAGTGTGTGCTGCAGTAATGACTGTCACAGCCCATCTCCCTCTAGAATAGGAAATACCATCTGACACACAGCTAGGGATTAACCTGACTGTGTGTGTGTGTGTGTGTGTATTTTTATCTCTTCCGGATATCCTCCTGTCAGTTTTGTTAAACTAGATGAGTCAGCTACACAGAGACTGCAGATTTGTTAAACCTTTTTTTTTGCAAAACCCTACACCCAAGTCTCTCCATAATGCAGTTATCTACAGTATATCTTCAGTATACAAAACTATTAATATAAAAAAATAAAATAAATAACAGTTACTCCACCCATTCAAAGTCTCCGGTCTGCAGAGATACCCACTCTTAGAATTGGATTTTAGCTTGTCAGGTCTGCATTGAGTCTGTCTGACTAATGTGCTCTAAGTTCTGTGTTGGCTTGGTGAGCAGAGGCTTTGGTTCTGTTCTACTCTGATCTTCATCACAGACTCTGAACACAACTCTGTTAACTATCAAGCACCAATGAAGACACATCTGATTTATTCTGTTTCATTTGGTTTGTACCAGATTGTCTCTTATCAAGAGCAAAGCGCTGATGTTACACATGTTTACATCAGATTCACACCTGAGGTTACCTGAGGTTAACAGGCTGATATGATGCTCTCGCCCCAGAGAGAGAGAGAGAGGGAGAAGGGAAAAGACAATGTCTTTGTCTCAGCTGTCAGAGGGCTTGTTTCCTCTGGGACTGGTTGGCTGCCTCCCACATATTCCTGAGTCGAGTCTCACAGGAACCAGAGGTACAAACTCCCAGGGAAGACAAGAAAGAGTTTGGGATGGAGAGATGGAGGGATGGATAGAGAAAGAGAGAGAGACTGGCTGCCCCCCGGAGGAAGGACATGTCTTGGATGGGTTAAAAGCAGAGACTGAATTTCACCGACCACCGTTGACAGCATGTGTGTGTGTGAGTGTGGTCGCTGCATGCAAGTGTTGTGGTGTGTTGTGTGACTACAATAAAGACAAGCTTGCTTGTCCGGTTTCGTTTTCGTCGTTTTATAGATAGACACACTGTCTCCCATCTCTTTTAATCTACCTTCTACCCCAGAAAGCAGCAGCTTGAAATGCAGCAGTGGCGCTTCATGAAGAAGACTATGTAGGCCACGCTGCCTCAGGGAGGATTTCCTGAAAACCACAAGAATTCATGTCCTTCTATCTGCTTCATACACCTACACTAGCTATTAAAAGATCTTAGAGTTTTAGGGGAAGTGTTCTTCCTGTACAGCAAATTACACACTTCACACTTTTTCGACCTTCTGTAAATAGACATCAGTCTTTTTGCATCTGTTGGCCTTTTTGGATCATTTTGGAGTCATGAACAAGACTGTGTAGGCCACGCTGCTGTGGAAGAATAACATGTTTTATGATCTAGGTTCTGCAATGAATTATTGTATACAGTACAACAACAGTCTTCCCTCTATATTAATATGTTTATTTATGCATTCATGAATGGAGAGAAGGATAATACAAGTGTATATGCAGTTTTCTAAAGGGAGTTACACAAAGCTTATATGCAGCGGCAAAACACTACCTGGAGAACGTAACGCCCTCGGATTCCACTAATGTTCCAAGAAGCACTTGTACTTAGTTTTGTTTATCATTCTTTATCAGAGCTGGTTCTTCTGTCTATTGAGTTTCACATATGATCCACGTGATGACACATATTCAGTGTGGAATGTGGGAATACGAAAAGCAGAAGAATTAATGTCCTATCTGCTTCATACACTTGTATTAGTTATTAAAAGATCTTAGAGTTTTAGGGAAAGTTTTCTTCCTGTACAGCACATTAAAGACGTTGCAGATTTTTCATAATCTTGAATTAATTTATGTCACCATACATAATAATTATGGCTCTCCACATTAAAGTAATGTTCATAATTTGTCATTTAGCTGTGTTGACCATGTGTTCATCTTGATCATCAGTGTGTATTAGCATATAGTCTGTTTGAGTTCCATACTGTCCATACTGCATCTTCAGCCACAAGTCAGTGTTTCCTCCTGACAGTCAGAGCTATTTATTATGGAGATTTCAGCCCTCTGTCCCACACTGCCTGAACCTGTAGTGTGTCCAAACATTTAGACACCTTCAGCAGATTGTAATGCATAATGTAAGGACCCACTGATCCCAGGTGGGAGGGAGAGAGAGAGAAAGACAGAGAGAGAGTGCTTTGTAAGCTGCATATTTAATCTTAAATCATTTTTTTCACAGTCCACTGACCTTTTGATAATGGGCCCAGGCAGATCTGAAAAGGGTGTGTGTGTGTGTGTGTGTGTGTGTGTGTGTGTCTTGATTCATGTGGTATTTGATGCCAAAATGAGGAAAATAATGTGATTCTGATGTTTGTTCTGAAAACCACATGCAGCTTTCTTATCCAAACTAGAAAATGTCTTGTATGTTGCAGCCCTGTGTGGAAATGGAAGGTTCTGCTTTAGTCTGGTTGACCTGTTTAAATAAAGAATAGGAACTTCTGTTATGGAGCTCCAGGTTTAAATGTTTAAATGTTTAAAGGTTTAAATGTCAATGACACACTGAACATTGAATGAACAACCGGCTGAATACTCTTGTGAATGTGAATCCACAGTCTTTTGCAAATGCAAACTGGATCATTTACCTGAAGCAATTATCCAGTTCTTCTTTTCAGTTAATTCGTTTTTAATAATAGTTATTACCAGAGCTGGAGATTAATTTTACTTGTGTCAATACCTCATTTCAACTCACTTTAATTCCATCATTCTGTCACATTTTCACTTAGAACTCCATTACTTTTTAATCTATGATCAAATATATTTGAACTTTTAACGAATTTGTTATATTTAATTTGAATTATAAAAGATCATGGTCTGTACCGTAATACCTCTGAATTACGCTAAGCTGTGAAATATATTCACATATAAGGTAATAGCTTAAACATAAGACTAAAACATAGGCTAAAAGAAACCCAAGAGGTTGAAGAAAAACTAATGGCCGCTCTTCTCATTCTTTCTCTGAACTGGGACTTGTAACATTTAGAGGTGATACAGTAAAGTCTAATGGTCCTGATCCCTGCCAGGTGGAAGTCATAGCCACCATAGAGAGGCTAATCACTGTGTGGAGTCATTCTTGATGATGTGTGGAGAAGATTCAGCAGACTTTATGGTTAGCTGCTTCTAGCTTCATGTTCTCAGAGTAAACTAGCAAAACCCCTAAAACAAAGAAAACAGTACGAAATCATTAGTTCTCCTTTTAAACATGAAAAGCCCTTTGGTTGGTGTATGGATTGTTCCTTGTTTGCCGGATTTAAGCGGATGTTTATTGTTAGGGTTAGTAATTTTGTTAGTTAACATGCCTTGTACTGACTGAAGTCATCTTGAAATCAGACCTGCAATATTATTAGACACAGATGCTAGTCTGATCAGCATTGGTCTGAAGGTGTCTTCCAGCTGAAGTCTCATTAACATCAATGTTGAGATGCTGTGGACAGGCCTTAGTCCTGCTGCCCCACAGAGGTCAGAAATGATTGTGTGTGATGTGATATGAGGTGAAGACTTGGATTCAGTAGGGAAAAGTCACTATTGGCTGTTTCTACCTTGATGGTGTCAGTTACATGAAGATGATCTGAATACAGAAACATTTTCCACTTTATGGCCTTCTATAAATAAACATCAGTCTTTTTGCATCTGTTGGCTTTTTTGCGTCATTTCTTTTTCATATCAGTGTTAGTTTCTCTTGTTTTCACTGCTCCTATGTTGTTGAATCTAGCTGCTGTTCACCTCTTCTGACAGTACAGACATCTCTCACTGTCTTTGTAACTAGCAATAAAATATGATGGTTATTTTGCTCAGTGAATAAAACTGTAAATGCAGATGGAGTCAAAAATGCACAGCACAGTGGGTTACTGAATATTTGATATACTTTTTCATACAGATCAGCAAGTTGCAAAACTGTTTAGCTTCATGTGCTCTTTCTTGAGGCACCTTAAGACACAGTTCAGCAAAATGCAAAGTATAATATACGAGAGAGAGAGAGAGAGAGAGAGAGAGAGAGCAGTATAGATGAACTTCTTCCATCTACTTACAGTGTTCATCCTGTGGTTGTCAGTCATCTCTGCTGGTGAAGTGACTGATTCCATAGCTGTCTGTTGTTGTGACATCATAATGAGATGTAGAACCTTACCAGCTCCATTCTAAAGGACTTTGGAAGATCATCCAGCTGCAGGCTGCTGGTTTCAATGGCAACATTTACGAGTTTGTGTCGGTGTGTGTTGGTGTGTGTTGGTGTTTGTGCATTCACCACATATACTTTCCATACTCCAGACTCTGGAATACAACCCAGGATGTATGTATCTATTATCCATAATCTCTTTTGCTCTGTTGTTTTCACACTACATTTTCACACTGTGCAGACAAGTGGGTGTATTTTTGACTAACACGCTTCATTACAAATCAAAGACTTCTCCACAGCTTCAATACATAATACAAGCCTCTCCAATGACTCTAAGCTCTTTGGCAGAAGCCTTGTTTATTACATTCTCACAAAGGGAAAATAGTTTTTCAATCAACTCAAACAGAATTTTGTGTCTTCATTATAAGTAAGCGACAGCAGCTTCTGCTAATATTATTCCCATGGTTTCTGTTGGAAAATCAAATTAGTACATATTATTGTCCTCTTGAAATGATTGTCCTTATAAAAATGAGCTCATGTGATTACAATGCTTGAGGCTGGTCTCAGTCTGCATTCATTCTACAGCAGGATGTGATGCAATGGAAAACACGTTTAGCTGAAAGTAGAAAATTATACTACAGTATTTTAGAGATATTCTGTGAGATTTTGGTTTTCCACTTACTCTACACCCAAGACAAGTAATTATTTTTCATAAAACCTACCTACTTTATAAACCTTTGGTACTATCACATCATGTACACTACACTAAAGCTAATAGCTGATTCAACTAGAATCACAGTGACCTTGGTAGCTTTCCTAAGGCTCTGCTACACTAAGCAGGATGAAATGTTAAATTTCTCACTCAACTCAGCTACTCTACCACACACACATGATGGGCTGAGTCTTCTGGCTGGTAAACACCGACACAACAGGGGCTCTTTTGTTATAAAGACCTGAAAGCATTTGTTATATAGCATCTTAAAGCACCATGAGTGTATATGTATTATGTATGAGACTCTCCAGTAGGCATCAAACTCCTGACCCTGGCAGTGTTGGTGTGATGCTCCACACATTCAGCTACAGTATATCATGTAGGCTATGTATTAATGTTAGGTTGTGATGCTGATGGAAGTCGATAGTGATTTAGTTTCATTAGCAGGTAAACTGTCTCCATTAAAGTAGACATTGTAATGGTGCAACATCCATTCATTCCATTCATCTAATCATTTAATCTAATCTTCATCTAATCTACAGGACTCAGTGGTTTCTCTAGCATCACATGAAAACAACACACGCACACACACACACACACACACACACACACACACACACACAGAGTGAAGTGTTGACCCCCCCTGACAACGTAGCATGTCTCCTTCACTTGTTGTCTCCCAGGACACCATGCTCTGTCACCATCTCTCTCTCTCTCTCTCTCTCTCTCTCTCTCTCTCTCTCTCTGCACACAATTTGCATTAAATCTATTTTAGTCTGATTGTTTTGAGCATGTAGGACAGCAAAGGTAAATTCAGGAAAGGCAGTCTGCTGTGTTATATTATTTGAATATCAGATTTCATCCAAATACAATCTGAGGTCAATACTGTGATATTAGTTTACTCAGGTGCTCCTCAGCTCTGCCTTTTGTGTGTGTGTGTGTGTGTGTGTGTGTGTGTGTGTGTGTGTGTGTGTGTGTGTGTATGTGTGTGTGTGTATGTCTGTGTGTGCGACATCTGCTCCGGCGTTCACCTGTCAGTGTAGCAGTACCGTCAAGGGAAATTATTCCTGGCAATCTGCCATGAAGAGTGGTTGAGTGTGTGTGTGTGTGTGTTTGTGTGTGTGAGTGAGAGCCCAGCAGGGAGGTGACATTAGACCTCCTCATCTTTCCTGGGCCGAGCAGTAAACAGTTCTCTCTGACAGATACTGACACTGGATACAGTCCAGTGTTTCCAGTAAACATCAGAATTAATCTCCAGAGACTTCCAGAATAAAATGTGTTAACCATCTGAATGACCAATGACCAACAGATATAATGACCAACAGAGATAGCATTGATTTAATGTTCAATGATAACATAATTAATTTGGGCTCCATTTCCCAGCTTTACTCAAGCAAGGCTTTTATTAACTGCAATGATATTTATTCAAATAATATGTAATAACCAATAATTATCTGACCCAAAGCATGACTACTAACTACACTGATGCTGTTGTTAGTAATGACACATTCATCACAGTTTATCTGATGTGCTATGGAAATCATCAGTGTAATATTAGAGCAATGACAATGACGGTCACTGCAGCTATTTGCTAACATGATGTATCACTACTAACTACAGTGATGTTGTTTCAGAGTAATGGATTTACTGTGTCACATAATGAACAGAGGAACTTTCAATATCAGCTGAATGACAACCACGCTTCTGTTGTTCAATGTGACTGGTGGATAATTAGTTGGTATGGCCCACACACACACACACATACACACACACTGTAACAGTCGCAAATATGACTACTATGCTTTTGGAACATTGTTTGGTTGCAGTAACAAATGAAGTCACTGGGTGGCGCTCCTTGTTTTTACTGAGACTGGGTTACAGCAACAGGTTGAGTACTACTCCCAGTCAATCTCCTGACGAGTAGCTTGTCTCTTCAGTAACAATTTGGTATGTGTTAAACTATAACAATCTACATGTATGTTGAGAGATTATAGTGCCTTAGAGTGCCTTGTATGGTTGACAAGTATAGATGAATAAAGTGGTACATGTGTGAAATCCCAATACTGACGTTGTCTGGCTCTGTCATGCTATCCAGGAGCAGCTTACTTCCCTTACATTAGCTTACAAGCTAATGTAAGCTAAGACACAACCAAGCACGTTACAACACACACACACACACACGCACACACACACACACACACACACACACACACACACACACACACACACACACCTATGTATGCACATACACAGATACTTCACACCAAACACTAAGGCCAGTTGACACTGAGCCTAACACACACACACATGCATGCATGCACACACACTCATATGTATACACACACACACACACACACACACACACCCTCACTTGGGCTTCATCTATGGGAATACAGCGCCTAAATTAGCATAATGAATTTATATCACACATCGCTTTAGCCAGCCTGCCTGCTTCAAAGCCCCAAAGCTCCAACCAACTTTTTATCTTTAATGTTTCCCCTGCTATCAGTCCTCTAATGGGTTATGGATACATCAACAAGCACGATCTGTGCTTGTTGATGTACAGACCCACAGCGTGTATGTTCAATTCAGTTCAATTCAATTCAGTTCAATTCAATCCATTTAAGCCCTGCAACACAGTTATCGGTTCAATTACCAAATTCCACTAACATTACTTAATAACGTTACCTATCTTTAAAGTTTGTAGGGCAGCAGAAGAGGAGTCAGGTTACAGTTTAAATATCCTGTTACTAACACAGGCAAGTTTGGAGCAAATTGTGGAATGTTAAACCTGCAATATCCAATTTCAGACCCTATAACCAATCCTGAAACTAACGTGTGCGACGTGGAGACGTAATGATAAAAAACAAATAGCCACACATGTGGGCCAGCTGTGTTGTTGTTTTCACCTCTTTCCTAAAGCTTGTTGTCAAACTCGGACTGAATTGAAGCTCCTCCCGACCCATTCAGTAGCTTTTCATTTTATTAGCTTGTCTCCTCTTTCGCTGTTTAAAAGCGCCACTCATGCCCTCCCATTCCTGAAAAAAATTCTCGTAATGGTGGAATCGATGAAGCGAGTGAGTAAACTTGTTCTACTAGTAAACTTGCTACCTGCTTCTTCACTTGTCATTGTGGGACATGTAACCTTCAGATGGAGAACGATTTGGCAAAGTGAGACTGGTAACCGGCGACAATTCTCCGTAGGTACGTTTATTTTAGCCATTAGCCTTTATGCACAGTCCTTCACTAGGTTTGTCTTTTGCGGCTTCCATAGTCCAGCAGCTCTGCTGTGGGTTTATTTACAAATTTGTTGCAGTTTCTGTCACCCTCCAGTGGTCGGAAAATTGCTTAGTGTAGCTTTAAGTTTTACTTTTGTTTTCACACCGGGAGACTCTGTAGGATTGAGGTCAGTGCTGCTGGTCTGCTGTCTGTGCTTCTTCAAATGACAAACATGTTGTGATGTGCACATCAGGCGCATTAGAGATTGATTTAGATACATTTCTATACATCTAGACATCTTGTCCTCTGTATGGGAAACACTGCTTCTCAAAGTCACAGACGCCCTATAGAGGCCATCTGACAAAGTGCATCATCTCACAAAGCGACAGATGACTGACTGACTGACTGACTGACTGACTGCCTGACCTGCCTCGTGATGCCCTCAGCTGTGCCGTGGGAAAAACCAGAAAGATAAGAAGTAGCATTTAAAATTAAAGTGTTAAAAATCATTCACCTTATATCACTATTATTCTACTGTTACTTTCTTTTAATTTAGTGATTAATGTCAGCTTCTGTTTTATATTTCCTTATTATTATTTGGCTGTGATTGTTATTCCATTGGAACAGATGGTTCAAATCAGACAGTGGGTGGGTGGTAAAGCCTCTCGAGGTTGAACCCAGCTCCTCCACCTACACAGAGCCAAGCTAAACTTGAGGCCAGCAGCTGGTGAAAGTGGAGTTTTGCCAAAGCAAAGACCCTCTATGTTGTTTTACACAGAGATTCTCCTGCTGTGCGCTATTGACCACGGCTGTCTGATAGAGTTAAAGTCTTATTTTCCACTCCTGCTGAAGTTATCGACTTGTATTTTTATTATTCATAACATGGACTGGATCCCTGCCTAGATGATAGACCTTAGTAATGTAGAGGAATGGGAAATTACAATGGAGAATCATTATTGAATAAACTGTTTAACCCAGCATGAGTTTACTTCCAGTGTACTAACAAAATATTCAACTTATAATATCAGAAATATACTATCTTTTACAGGAAAGCCCAACAAACAGAAATCCCATAGACTGTCATAGAATGTGAAGACTGGAAAATTCTCCAGTGTATCCTGCAGCTCTGCCTCAGTCGTCCCTTAGACTGAACAGAGAATAACCAAGAGAGTCAGTAGGTCTCAGTGTTTTTGTGCTTCTCTGTGTTTTATTGCTGTGAAAGGGCAGACAATATTGGTCAGCTGTCAATTGAAACAGTGAGCTCCCGTTGCTGCTAACAAGCAGTCCAAATGGGTCATGAATGTCCTGTATGGCAAACAGGTTCCAGCCTCCTCAACAGCCCATACTAATCTCCAAGGACATAACAGCTGAAGCTGAACTCAGCATGGCAGCTACAGCGCTTTCTTTCTCTTCACTAACAAATAATATGACAGTTGTGATCAGACCATGTGAAAGCCTCTACAGCTGGTTCATTCAACACAGGCTGCACTGTACTCAATAGGCCTTCCCTACAGCCTTGCTGATATGGAACTGGCACTTACAAAGAGAAGAGAAGGCCTGTCTATTGATTCTCCTGCTTTGTCACTAAGCCTCCTGGAATAGGAAATAGAAATGTCTGATAGTGGAAGTGCAATAGAGATGGACCACTCAGGACCACTCAGGACAAACATTTATAATCCTATAAAGTCCATCTTAATCTGTGGCAGCTTCCCTGCTCTGGAAAAGGTTCAGTCCTGCTGGATATGAAGTGAAACCTGTTTCTTCCTCTTCAGAACTCTGATTGGATCTAGTGGTATTTTGATAAATGGACTATGATAGCACAGTATACTCTGTTTACATACTTTGTCTTGCAGAAGATAAATGGGATGATTTCTTTGCCAATTTTCCCAGTTAACAGTGGGGGTGTTTAGCATACTATTGTAGTGGAAGTAGCCTGTCATCCTACAGGGAACTTCCCTTTGCATCCTGTCTGTGATCTCTCAGCTGATTAACAGATGAGCTGTGGGGGGGGGGACTGTGAGATCTTAAAGAAAGTTCCTGAAGGTAAATGATCCTATTCCCACTTGTCAAACAAAGACTTGGCAAACCGTGAGGCTACAGATCGTCTGAGATGAGACACATCGGAATGCGCCCAAAATCATAAGAACGCTTTGATACAGATTTGAGACCTTTGGGTATCAAGTTGTGTTAGACTCTAATGAATACCTCTTGTTTTATGTGTAACTGTGATGTTTTATACAATAGCTATTCGCATTATCAATTCATTCATCTTACTATGGGGCTGAGGTAGTAATGTTTGATACCATAGTTTAGTAGTGTCACTGTTACAACAGCATGTGCCTGACGAACACACACACATACACACACACACACACACACACACACACACACACACACACACACACACAGCAGTTCAGTTTGTCTGTGTACCCTACCTGCTTCAACACTGCCATACATAAGTACATATACGACACTAAGATCTCTGTGGATATCAGGTCGATAAGTTGTAGATAATGAAAGAAAAAAGAAAGAAACAAAAAAATTAAAAGGAAAGAAAGAGAGGAGTCATGATCAGAAGGCCTGGCTAGCTCTGCTTGGTAGAGATCAATTTCTGGACCTCACAGGGTCAAATGCAGAATTGATTTCCTTGACTCCATTTTACCACAGGGAGAACTCTCTGAAGCACTAAATAATTTCCTCAACTACACAACAACATGGATGGACAGAGGGAAAACATCCATGGGGAAGAATGCTAGAGTGTCTGGTCAATGCATCTGTTTGGCTGCAGATCTGTTTCCTTTGGAACAACTTTTCATTAAAACTCTTTAAACCAATTCACACTCAAGATTTATGTAACGACTGTCTCTTAAAGCAAAGTGACAGAGCAAAGCAAAGAAGAATACAAAAATCTGCTGAGTCACTTAAACATGTAGACTCTAACAGTACTGGTGTAGCTGCATCATCATCTCTTTCTTATTTACTCTCCAAATGTGTACCGTGAACACCTTAAATAAAGCAACAGAGGTGACTGGTTTTGCTGAATCAATTAGTATGAATGAGTTACTGAGATAATTATGTTTCAGAAGTTATAATCAGAGATTTGGGGATTCAATGATGTGATTAAGTTGAGCATTGATTCTGCAACATTTTGCTGAGTTTAGTTTTGATACATTATCTCTCTAGCAGCACCAATAAATTATCAGTAGATTATCTGCAGGACCTGCACTGATACAGATTTTTAAAACAGGCTGACACAAATTACAGTTTCTAAATACTGAGGGGGCCATGGCCTGGCAGGAGGTGAATTCAGCACAGCAGATGAAATAAGGAGAGCCAGAGTCAGCATGCGACCAAAATAATAGTTTTATTTAAAAGTGCAGGGAAAGGTTTGGGGGGAATAAGTGAAACTCAGGTTCTTCCTCCAGAGTTTCTGCAGAGGTGGACTCTGCAGTCTGGTGTCTGGTCTCTACAACCTGCTCAGGCTGCCACAGCGATCCTCCCTGCTGAGATTCCCAGCAGGCTCTGCCTCCCTCTGGTCTTCCTCTGCTTAGAACTGCTCCCAACTGGGTCAGCAGCCGTTAGGATAATGCAGCTCACCTGTGGCTGCTTTACCAGGTGCAGAGCAGGTCGTTGGGGTAATACTTGCCCTCTAGTACTTTCCCCAGTGGCCTGCGCTGTGGAAAGGACGCTGTCCATGGTGCTGAAGTTATTGGCTTGCTCCAACAATGCAACACAGTGGCACTGGGGTGCCGCGATACAAATAATGGTAATGTTGTATTTGGAGAAAGCTAGTATGCTTTGTTTTCCAGTCAGGAATAACCTCCTTTTTCAGGGAAAGCATCACACATTCAGAGGTCATTTTACTGTTTTCATAGTATTAATCTTTGCTGGAAGGGTTGAGCAGGATGTGGCATCTGCTCAGTGGACTGATGCAGCACAAGGGAACTTAGAAAGTTGAACTACAGTCATCAGACAACTCCTTATTCAGGTAAAATTCACAGTCTAACTTATGAACTATGTATCTTAATGTCATGCTGCTGGCATAATTCCAGTGCTGCTGAACTGGAGTGACTGGTTTCTATTCTTGAGAAATGTTGAGGCATGGTGCAGAAGAATGCAATGTTGTTGAGTTATTCAGCTCCCTGTGACTCTGCTGTTATTACTACAACACTGTTCAGTCAATACCTATAAGGGCTTTCAGACAATCAAATTCCTCCATATCAGCTGCTTCCATCCATTTATTTTACTCTGAAAGCTTGTTGACTGTTCATCAGAGCTCTCAAACTGGCCAGTGGATGAATGCAGACACCTTGAAACATTTAGCATGCATTAGTCTGACTGATTAGAAGTCTCATAGCATATCATTGTTGCCATGCATTCTCAGTAGACTGTCCACAGGTCTCCAGCATTATTATTCTGGATGTGGTTGGTAACTTTCCATGTTGTTGTGAAAAACACAATAGGTGTTTCCTGGATGCAGATAGATACAGATCCCCTCCTGCCAGCAAAGTGTGGATTAGTTCTGAATACTGTTATATTATGGTAACCCCCCCTCCATGCATACACATATCTCTTAGTAGTTTAAAACGGTTCTGCAGATTGGCATAGAAACATAAAATACTTGAAATATAGAGACATTTCGAGTGACGACACATATCTTGCCCATTATGGATGTCAAGATTTAAGTAGACCCAGATTGGATAGCAGTCACATATTTCATTAGATGGCAGTCATACATTATATTAGAACAGGAAATGACCATAAAAAATTATCTTGGCAGCAACAGTGGATTCCTCTTGAATCAGGGCATCAGCCTCGCTGTATTTCCACTTTCCATGTAATTGACACCCACAGCAATGACAGTAAGCAGCGAAAATCTATCTTATCTGGAAATTGTCGGAGTTTCTTCTTCTGGTGAAGAATAAGTCATCAGCTGAGAGAGGAAGGAAGTGTGTGTCTGCCAATGGGAATTGTAAATGGAATGGAGCCACATCTCTTTATGGACAGGGAAGGACAAAGACAAGCAGGAGACAAGAGAAAGACAGATGACCAGAGTAGGAAAGGTTGCTTTGTAGGAAAGGTTGCTTTGGAGGAAAGGTTGCTTTGGAGGAAAGGTTGCTTTGGAGAGGAGGAGCCACCAGAGAAAGGAGAAAAGTGGAGTGGAAAATGCATTAGGGATGAGGAGAGCTGAGACTCAACTCCTCTGTGATCTGAGCCACAACAGGCAAAGGGAAGAGATTTCCATCCTTAAAGACTTTCTGCATTTTGATCTGTTGCTTTCTATTCAGTGACATCTACTGAACATAAGGGTTGTCATACGAAATGGGGAATAATGCTGTGTTCTTTAGGGGAAATGTCCTGGATTTGCGTTACATGCTTTACAATTTATGATAAGATATTTCAGAAAAGTTGATAATCTGTGATCATGTTTGAGTTGACATTGCCAAAGACAGACATATGTTGCATGCAAGACCCTTGGTAATAAACAGTGTTGGGGGTAACGCTCTACAAAAGTAACGCGTTACAGGTAATGT
Source organism: Centroberyx affinis (assembly GCF_046629955.1). Classification (NCBI taxonomy): domain Eukaryota; kingdom Metazoa; phylum Chordata; class Actinopteri; order Beryciformes; family Berycidae; genus Centroberyx; species Centroberyx affinis. The sequence continues at coordinate 68,614 of NW_027281510.1, read as the reverse complement.
ATCACTTTTAGCAGTAACAAAGTAATATAACGCGTTACTAATAGGATTTTGGTAATATTATTACAGTTACTATGTCAAGTAACGTGTTACCACCCGAAACACACCGCGCGCCGGGACCGCCACCGCCACCGCCACCGGCAGAAAGTCAAACCAAACCAGGAAGAAAACAGACGCAGTTTGAATGCAGACTAGTTGCTTAGATTGAACAGCGTGAAGCTAATCAATATGGCAGATAGTACTAAGATGGAAGACAAGACTGTAACTGCTGCAAAACAAAACAAGAACCCTTAAACAGAAGAGGCTAAAATGGTTAAGAGGGAGAGGGAGGGCAGCGCGAGACCCGGAGTGCACGGTAGCCCCGCGGATCGATCAGCTTTACCTGGCCCCCCGCAACACAACAGACCGGAGACTCCGGTCACCAAATCCCGGGAGCCTGACAGACCCATCGGCGCCGAGCATTAGTTCTATAAGAGGCTAAAAGAGAGAGCTGAAGAGGTTTAAGACCGACACAGAGCTGCTTTCTTTCTCCTAGTACACATGTAAGTGAAATACCAATAAGGGTCTCAAATTGTGTTACCGAAGCTTTTAACTGGCGGTGTCGTACTTCTGCGGTTATTTTGGTGAAAGTAACGCAAAAGTAGTGTAATAAGTAACGAGTTACTCTACACAGACAGTAATATTGTAAAGTAACTTATTAATTTCAAATGAAAGTAACTAGTAATATGTAATATATTACATTTTGAAAGTAACTTTTCAAGAGTATTTTAAACATTGGTAACAACAATGATCTTAAATAGATAATGCTCTGTCCACACCCCTAAAACCAGGTCTACCGAGAAGTCAGTTTTTCAGACTCAGACGAATTTGTCATACTACAGAGGATTTTATTGACAAATCGGTAGATATGAAACAAAGGTTTTTAGAACGGGGTTATCCATGTGATTGTGTGGAGGAAGCCTATCATATGGCTTTGCAGAAATCAAGAAATTAATTAACAAAAGAATCCCCCACAGAAAAAGAAATACTCCATCATGTTAAGTACAACCTATACCCCCAACTGCCATAGACTGGGTTCTATTATCAAAAAACATTGGCACATATTATCATCAGACCCGGCAATGTCCATGGATTTGAAAGAACCACCACTAATAGTCTATCGAAGAGGACGTAATCTCAGAGATAGCCTTGTACATGCTAATGTAAAATCAGTGAAAAAGAGTATACAGGCTATGTTAAAACCTCTTCCAAATGGGTGCTACAAATGCAGAGGATGTGCTCAATGGAATAATATGGTCAAATGTAACTACTTTTCTCATCCGCATACTGGGAAAAAAGTATTTTATCAATGATGTCATCACATGTTCCACTTCTCATGTAATTTATATGAACAAATGTCCTTGTGGGTTAGCCTATGTTGGTAAGACATCACGTTCATTAAAACAGAGAATAAGTGAACACAAGAGCTCCATAAGGAAGAATGATAGAGATTACCCAGTGGCAGTACATTTCAGTGACTTCAAGCATGACATCTCATCGTTCAGGTTCCAGGGCATTGAAAAGGTAAGAGAGGTGGTAATTGATGAAATTCTTAATAGAAGAGAGGTATACTGGATATTTCATTTGCAAACTTTATCCCCCAAAGGATTGAACGATGAGATTCCATGGCATGTCATGCTCTAAGAAGCTTTGGGATCAAATAGACCTATTTATGGTGCACTCAAGATACAAGTATTTATTATGATTGCACAATTTTGAATGACTTATGAAAGCTGCAAGGCCGATGTTTTCATTCATTAAATATGCAATTTCTGTAAATATTTTTGTAAATAGATATAGGTATGTGATGTGGTGTCTCACTTGTTCCTGTTTTTCTTTTCTTTTTCTTATGTGTGGACTATAATGCGACAGATTGTACACATGTCACTGTCAATTATTGAGAGACACTCACTCCCACAGGAGAATAATTGTCCCACACCTGTGCACACAGAATGGGCTGAGCATTATCTATTTAAGATCATTGTTGTTACCAATGTTTAAAATACTCTTGAAGAAGGTCCAGAGGGACTGAAACGTTAGTGATCATTAAATTGTGATGCTGAGCAAGAGCAGTGTGCCGGATCTTCTTTTTTCAAGCCTGAAGTGATACTTTCCAACACACCCGCATCGGAGATAGTTGGATGTGCAAATATCTCTATGAAAAAAAAGTGTTATCAGATATGAAATGACTATGAGGCTGTTTCTCAGGTGGATAATAAGCCTCAACCAAATGCATCCACACTCCCTCTCAGGTTGTTATAGCAGAACTGTCATAGTGAATCACAGATGTTAATGGAATATTAAAGTGAAAACTCAGATAGAAAAGAGGGTTTGGCTCTGCATTTCAATTTGCATATCATTTACAGGGTCTTAGTTATACATTCATTCAGACATGAAGACTCTGCCTCCGGTGTTTATGAGATCTCTAGTCATGTTGTCAGGAGAATGCAGTCAGGATATTGCAATTCACTCCACACTATTTCTCCCCTCTCTGTCAACTCATTTACATGTATCTCTCTGCTTCAGAATTGAGTATCAAGGCTTTAAAGCAACATGCTGGCAGGCTCAGAGTAACAGTATGACTGCAGATAGAGCAGGATATCATCAGCATGTAACAGAATAGAATGAGACCATCTTCAAGGAGGAGCTGAGCTTCACACTGCTGATCAGTTTAAATCTCTCTAGCTTCATCCCTTCTTCTTGTTGCCCTCTATTGGTTCTCAGAGGTGAGTCCATACAGTCCAAATAACCCTGGGTTTTTAAACCTCCTATTAGCAATCAGCCCTTCAGCTCAGTTTCTGACAACACATGTGAAAGAGGAGAGAGGAAGAGGGGAAAGGGAGAGAGGGAGAGAGGAATTGTCAGGATTCATGCCAACCAGATTCATTTGAAATCCAATTATAGATCCAAAGTAAAGCTGCCCTCTGGAAACAAATGATTTCTGTTGTAGATTTGTCATCTGGCCATTAAGATCTGCCTTAATGGAGGACTTGAAAAGGACAGTGGAATAATTAAGCTTTGTTAGATGTACTGTAGAAAATATCACACTCACACACACATTTGCCACACATATACCCGCATACACATACACACCCAAACCATCCACCCTCTCACACAAACACATAAACACCAGATTCTTACACACCATCACATGTATGCAGTGTTTAGCTGTGAAAGAGATAGTTGTGTGTCCTTGCTGCTGCTGTTTCTTATTTCTTGTTTTAGAATCATTTTAAAAGTGTTTGGTTGGATGCTGCTTTCATATCTGGGGGACAATTTCCCCTGAAACTTTGCTTCTTAATGGATCCCACTGTGCTGTTTAGCAGCATTATTGATATCAAGCTGTTCAATATGGCTGCATCTAATCTTAATAACAGTGTCTGTGCCTGAATCCATTTAGAAATAGGTTTACAGCTTCTGGAGGAATGATTCAGTCAGTGCTCCTGTTTCCATGTGATGCTAAACTGGTGACTATAAATCCATGTTGTCTCAGCTCAGTCCATTGAGAGAAACCTCCTCTGCTCTCATAGCTGAGTGAACATGAGGCTTCTAGTGAACTATTGTTGGACTAAGCTGCTGTGAAATTATGACTAATCAGTAAATGGTGAAAGGTCTGGAATGGAAAGGTTGATGAATTTCTTTCTGCCAATGTTATAGCATTTTAATATCATAGATATTTGAAGCAACACTGATACAGTGACGTTCATTTTTAATCATTCCTGGCAATATTTATTAATTTTTGTTTGTGTTTATCACTATCCACACACACCTCCTATGAATAGAGACTTGATGCTCTTTCCCTTACTGACATATTTGACGTGTGTCACCTGTTCCATGAAGAAATCAACACACTGCCTCCAGTGTTTTCACAATGACACTCTCAATATTCTAAAATATGTTTTTTTGTTTGTTTTATGCTTTTTCTAGGTAAGAGGGGACTCTTTCAACCTGCGTATACGAGATACGTGGCTCTTTGATTTGATTTCCATCTCCTTCTCTCTGTTCCTCATACAGGGAGGAAAACTCTTTCATTGTGTCATTCCAAGCTGTTTGATTGGGACTTTGAATTCAATCAGCAGGAATTGGAGGAAATCAAAAGTGATGTAATCATGTTGGATTGAACTGTACAATAGGAGAGGGAAAACTCTTTGATAATTTCCGGTTGCACTGTGGAATATATCAGTGTACTGTAGTACTGTGGAAAATATGAGCAGCTGACACTTGGACTCCTGCGGTCCTCTGATGCAGGCTGGTGACAGTTTGAAGGGAGTTCAGCTATGTGGCAGGAGTGGCTGCGGTGTCATTTGATCTGACGGATAATAATCATATCAACGTCTGGGGGGTTGGACAAAATGTCCAGGAATTTATCCACTATGGACAGTACCGGAAAGCACCACTTAACTGTGCTTCAGTTCAGCGGATAGTGGATAATGACTAGTTGGATCATGCTCTCTCAGGGCCTTGTAAACTGAATCCATTGTTCCCCTTTCCCCTGAAGTAGGCTATAAAATTAAAAACGAAATAAACAGAAAGAAACCTACAGTATTCATCTGTTTAATATCCATTAAACATTAGAGTATAATCAAACATGAACTCAACAAGCCCAGCTCTGTTTTACAGAAGGAAAAGTCTCTCCATTCTCTCTAGAGTGAAAGGGCAGTCAGAGTTAATGTCAGATGCTTGTATCACCCAGCTTTCTCCTCTCTCTCTCTCTCTCTCTCTCTCTCTCTCTCTCTCTCTCTCTCTTCTCTCCCCTCCATTTCTGTCATTCCTCCTCTCACCTGCTGTGTTCAGGTCATACCAGCTGATGTAGAGGAATCCTGTTTGAAATGTGTTAATGTCAGTCTGGCCACTGTGGCTTTTTCACAGTCTAATGTGGTCAAACACTTCACAGTGTTCTGCTCCTGTAGCAGGCTTCTGATGGGACAAATAGACGGTGTGCAACTTGACATTTTTCAATGAGAGGAGGGCGGTGAGCGGAATTTCTCCAGCTTTGTCTAGGTGGAGCGGCAAGCAAAGCTCGATCTCATGAAACTGTCATGCTGGTGCACAACACATGCACACGCAGGCCAGCTACGAGTTTCACCAGAGTTTGAGATCACCTCAACAAAGCAAAGCAAAGCAGCAGCTCCATGAAGGTTTGTATAAAAGATCATTTGAAGTGTGTGATTGTTGTTAAAGTCTTCAGTCCCATTGGTTGTGGGAGATGAAGACTTTTGACTTCTGAAGATTTCTGCCTTCATTAACCTCTGTCAGAGCAGCCTGATACTCAACCTTTGTTGCTTTTGTTGAAGTATCTCTTCTCTCAAACATAGTCTCCATGGCGTATCTACTCTAAACTCAGATAATGATTCTTATTCAAAGCAGCTGAATTGATAATCCCATTAGACAATACAGTAGAGTGAAGCTGTGCCTCTTCAGCAGCTTGTGGATGGGCGTCCTCCCAGCTGGATGCAGGGTTTTCTCTTTCTCAGAAGACGACTGCTAAGCTTGAGCTGTATGGCTCTTGAATTAATACTGAACTCTCGGATGTGAGGATCACTTTTCCCCTTTCTCCTCAAGACTCTTACATCACCACACGAAGTGCACTTCAAATAAGTATTTAGAAGAAAAGGTTGTCAATCTCACCCTTGGATGTCAAGACGAGTCTCTGCTTGGCAATTACATGGAATGTGAAAGTCAAATCAAACTTTTTAAGTCATCTTTAGACAATTCTTCAAACCTCCATGTCACCTTGTCTTTTCCAGCTCTTTCTCTGCTTGCTGTCCTCTTCCTTCTCCTTTCCTTCTCTTTTACCTCCCTCTCTTCCTCTTCTCCCCTGATCAACTTGCTTCTCATCCTCTTCTCTCTCCATCCTCTCCTCTTCTCCCTACTCTTGCCATATGTCAACAGTCTGTGTTGATATCTAAGAGCCCAGAATATTGTGAAGTGTGAAATCTCCTTTTCCATAAATCACCTTGACTCTGTGTTGGAGGAAGATATGTCAGGACTGGCTGTGGAGCTCCAGGCCGCTCCGTCACCAAGATCCAATCCACTGGGTTGTAGGAAGTTGCACTGAACTCCAGATTAATCAGCATGTACTCCAGTCCCCCTTTGATCTCATCTGAGATTTCCTTCATTTAACAGTGGCTCTCAGTAAATGCATTTTGGAGTGGAATATGGAGATGCAACAGGGAGTTTGTGAAGGAGAGTGTGTGTGTTCATGGTAGGGAGTAGGTTATTTCTTATTTTTGTGCCCCTGCATATGTGTGCTTGGTGGCATATGATGATTTGTTTGTACTCATCAGTGAGGTTTATGTGCAGAAAGGATTTATCATCGGGGGATGTGGATTTACTGCTGAAGCTTTTCCATCTGAGACAGAAGATAGAAACCTCCTCACTGTGAATCACATATCAGTCAAAAAGCTGGTGGACTGTTTACTACAAATTGCTCACATCAACTTTAGTTCTCCTCAAATATTAATAAGGCTTTTCTGAACCAAGGCTGCTAATGATTATGCTTGGTGAGTTATAAGACACACAGAGAGGATCATACTTCAAAGGGGGAGAGAACAAGTCACAGGCAGAGAGAGAAGAGACAGAGACAGAATGATTCCACGTTATTGTGTAAATCAATACTTTGATCTTAATACAATTATCCTCATACTATCATGAAGACTTGGGCCATACTTAAATTCCTACAGTCAATAATAACACTGATTTTGAGTCATGTGGTCCTGGTTTACTTTATAAAACAGATGGGCATCAGTTCATACAGCTTCAGTTATTGTTTGATTCAACATTACAGAGGAAAACATATTTCACCAAGACGTTCCAGGTCCAGCACCTCAGAAACAACAATCCTGATAATAGAGCAGTATTCCCATCTAGTGAATACTATGAATAAAAGTGCTTTTTATTTTTGTGATTCATGAGCGAACTGGGGATTAATCTAATGCCTCTACTGCACTAGATAATTCATGAATTGTAGCTCTGCTGCTCTTGAATACTAAATGGTAAATTTGTGGTCAAAAGGCTCCTTTAGAGTCACATTTAGTTCCATGTGAGGATCAATGTTCTGACATTTACTAAGGATGTAAAGTGTTGGTCTAAGATTCAGACCATTACTGTTTTATTATTGTCCCTGGGAAGCAGCTATATCTTCAGGACTGTAGTGTCCTAATGAAATATGGATGCACTGCATGCTTTTCTTGTCTAATGCAGCCTCCTGCACAGCCCACAGCACCTAAAATATTCTATTATTAATATCAATATTGCAAAATCTCCCACTAGGTGATATCAGCCATGTGGGACTAACTGTTTCTCTGTGCTAAACCTCATTCACCCTGTGACATTTTTCCCATTTTCATTGGAGATGAGATTTCAAATGAAAATCCATCCATTTCAACCATTATCACCATTTATATAATATTTGTCACACTGTCATCATTTAAAGGATTGCAGTATGGTCAGATTCTCAAATTGAAGCTTTTTTTCCCTGTTAAATTTCAACCCATCCAGCTGTAGAGATGGTTATTCATCTCAGCACTGAGACACATTACATTCATTTCTTGAGTGTCTGTGGAAAGATCAGATGTGAGAGATGGGGTTTGAGTCCTGCTGCAGGGTTTAAGGCAGATAAGAGCCATTAAAAAGCTCTGGCGGCTGCTCTGTAGCTGTAAACCTGTAAAGGAAGAAGAATGAGCTAGACTGGGGAGTCCAGTCACATCTCACAGAGCAGTGGAGGGAGAGAGGCTGGAAGGAAGACAGGAGCAGGAGCACCACTGTAGACCAGCATCTCCATATGAGAAAGACCTGCCTTATTTTATCATTCGTTTGTGTAATATAAAATCATTTGTTTATAAATGATATATTGTATCATAGCTTTTTACCCTTTTTACCGTCTCTTATCAGCTATGATACAATATATCATTTATAAACAAATGATTTTATATTACACAAACTAATGATAAAATAACATAAATTATAGCATTACTAATAATTAGTAAACATTATTAATGATCATTTCATTGTTTGTTAACAGTAAAATAACTATTAACTAAAGTTTAATTAACTATCAATTTACCATTTATTAATGATGGTTATTATAAAGTGTTACCAACACTCTCTATACACTTTGATAGCAGAGAGTGAGATTGTCAGGCAGCACTGCAGATTTGTTCAGTTTGGTTTGACGAGGACGAGACCTGGCAACACAGAGAGAGAATGAAGGAGAATTTATCTACTTCGCCACCAACCTTTCACTAGAAGTGGTCAGATAACTTCTTGACCTCAACAGCACGCACGCACGCACGCACACACACACACACACACACACACACACACACACACACAGCACAATTTCACCTCTGTGGTTTGCCAAGAATGTCTCTCCAGCAAACACTCCAGATATCAGCAGTACTCTATTTGCTGTTTTAACAACAAAGAAATTCAAATCGACATGCTGGTTTAGGAAGATGGAGGTTGAGGGGAAACAGAGAGGGTTTTCTCCACTGTTGTTGTGTTGTTTAGAAGGACGAGAGGAACAGATGAATGATTAATGCAAAGGACAGAAGAAGAGTAAGAATAGAGAAAATGAAAACAGAGATCGAGAGTAACATTTACAACATGTAGATATTATGGAGTACAGTGATATTTCTTAGCATTAGGCTATAGAGTATTTTTTTAAATAAAGACCAATGCTGACAGTGTGTAAACATGAATAGCATGAAACTGAAATCAATTCATAAAAAAAGTCAAGTGTGTGTTTTCTCCAACCTGTCCAAACTGGCTTCCAACACAAAGGGAATACTGTTTATTGTTTCTTGTCTGCTAGAAAAATAAAATAATTGCACCTTCCCACACAAATCCAGAGAGATCATATGTTAGTTTGGTAAAAAAAAAAAAAAAAAAAAAAAGGTTGTGGTTTAGCTGCAGTTTTATTGGTCAGTGTCTCAAGTTTTGTCTAAAGATATAAATTAGTTGAAATCCACATAGGTACAGTATATCACCAGTGGAAGACATTGAGAGAGAGAGAGAGGGAGAGAAAATGGAAGCAGCCAGTCAGTCCTACAGCTCAGGACTATTATGGGATGGCTGCTCTATAGACACTAGAGAACAGAAATCAGTTTGGACTGGAGGCAACGAGCAGATTGGGAAATAAATTGTGTGCTTCTGTCCTGATGGAAACATCCAGTCATTCCTTTTGAAGAAAAGAGCTTTTCCTCCAGCAGAATGGAAGTATTGTGTCAGAAACATGAGGGTCAGTTCAGTTCTCTGTCACAATCCGGCAGGTTGAACAGCTCCCTCCTTGCTGTCACCTATCAGCTGGAATAGTTTTCTCTCTGTCTGCAGGAGAAAGCACCGTAGTGGATCAGGCTGTGTGGTGGAGCGGGTTGGGCCACCGCAGACTGCTGTAGAAAAGACTGATTCTTCTGTGACAAGGCAGATATACTGTAGCTGTTCATGGAAATTATGTCCATATCACACTGAAATATTTATTCAGCAGACTATATTTCTTGGCTGTTATTGTGTCAGCAGGTGTGACAGTGTGGTCTTGGCTTGTTGCTTCTCAACATCACTGATGGAGAAGGAGGAGGAGCCTGGTGGAGGCTAAGTACTGGATCTTGGTTCTCCTGGTGTTCATTCGACAATTACAGCCAATTTATCACTCTCACAGTATAAAGGCTCCTTTTGGCATCAGCTGAGTGTCTGTAATTCCTTGTGACACAAAGCTGGTCTATATTCATGGCTGTTGTCATAAGTAGCACATACAATACAGAGACATGATAATACTAACTCCAGTCTAAATGGAGACATTGACTTTTGCTCCAAATAGAAACTGTCAGTAATTTTGTCAGTAATATTTCTTACAGATAACTGTTGAAATTCTGCTCCACTGTTAAACTGAAAAAAGGTGCTAATTTACTCATTGTTGTTGAAGCAAAAAAAAAGTCAAACTGTGAGATTTGCTCCACAGCCTTGTTTTGTTTTAATGTGATGAAGGATTAATTTCTCTCTGGAGTGGAATAGATTGAATATTCAGGCATTGATAGGCATAATCACTGTGATTTATGAGAAGGCCATTGGTTTGTATACTGAATATTGATTTTTCAAAACATTGGATTGTTAACAATTGCTTTGCAGAGTGAAAACAATGTGGTGTGGGGCCTTTTTTAGTTACCTCCAAGCATTTTAAATAAAATGTGCATTCATAGCAGTACATATTAGACAGACTGTCCTTATCCTTAGGCTGTTAAGGGTTTATTTTTTTTGTTCAAGTCGAAGCTCAGATTATATTTTTAGCTCCTTATTTTTTTCCTGTTTGACAAATTTCCAAGCAATATAGCATGGTCCTAATGTAACAAGTAATTTTAATTTTCCACATCACTCTGTAAAAAATGAACATAATGTGCTTCCTCTCTCTCTCTGAAAATGCTGTGTTGTCATTGAAATCAATCAGTAGGTAAAATTAAGTAACTGCAATGCACGACTAAAGAAATGGCTGATCCGTAGTTGTAGGTAGTAGTCTAGTCTGCTTAAGGGCAAGTGTGTTCCGTTTTAAACCCCCCGCTGTCCCTCAGACCCCGTCCCCAGCTCTGCAAGTGGCCACTCCTGTGCTACATAGGCTATTACCAGGTGCAGAGGGGAAGTGAAGGAAGGCATATTAAATGACTAATGAAACGCAGCGAATATGAGGAAAGAGTACAGCTGAGGTGAATGGTTGGCCTTCATAGTGATGATCCATGATGTAGATGACTGGGTTTCACATGGCTGAGTTGTCAGATGTAAGTGTTTACATGGATTCTCACACTTATAGTGAAAAGTTGCAGTAATTGTAGCTGTATTTCTGATCTATTGGTGTCTTACAGGAAAAATCTACCCTAAAACACTTTAACTGTGTTAAAAGCACCTATTGGCAATACACCTTGCATTCCTGGGTTCATTTTGTTGTTCGGTGGTGTATTTTTCTTATTCCTGTGGATAACTGCCAAAACGTAGACAATGTGACGTCATGTCCAGATATTTGTGGCGCTGCTACAATGGAGTTTAATATGATTTTTTTTTTTTACATTAACCGCAAGTGTCACGTTCTGGTGTTAGTCCCTTAGAATTGAAGAGAACGGGCTACACCCAACATTTTATAGGGTTTCATCAAATTGTGAGGCAACACTTCTAACCACTGAGCCACCGTTCCACACATCCACAATAGATAACATAGAAATACACACACAAACTCATACCGCAGGTGCTGGGTGCCACAGCTTAGATGTGGACAGGATCTGTTGCTGTGATGATAAGGTCATGATGGCTGTGTTGGCCACAGGGTCAGGAGAGGCTTCAGGAGTGTGGATGTGATCCAGAAAGAGGTTAAGAGAGACACAGCAGGCAGGAGGCCAGGAGAGAGACAGCACTGACTGCCCACACAAGATAACACCCACAACACCAACACTAACATTTTGAAACTAGTGGATGAAACTTCAATTAGACAGAAAAAGACAACTGACAAAAACAAAGGTGTTATAGATTTGTAGTTTTTCCCTGTTATGTGTGTTGTTTGTACTGTGCATTGCCTCCGGTGTGTTTGTAGCCATCTTGCCTTGTGTCTCCTCCCCACTGCTTCATTGGTTTGCTGTGAGGCCCAGTGATGCAGCTTTTCTAGGTATCAATAGCTAATTAGGTTTACTTACAGGCTGCTTTTTCTGCATGTGCTCATACAAGAGGAGCTGTAGACCAATTTGGAGCCCATTTTCCACCATGCTGTTCCCAACATTAGGTTGGAATTGATTTTCTATTTCACACAGACTCCGAACTCTAACGGGGCTCTGTTGGCCTAGCCGCTCATCAAGTTGCCTCGGCGCACTGAAAACCTGTATGCACGTGCTCAGTTAATGAGGGTGAGCCTATTCAACTCTATTGGGGCTCCCCATACAAAGGGTCAGAGCAACCTCACTCCTCATCCACTTTTCTTCAGTACCTGAAGACGACAACATGGCTGAGGCGCACGCTTTATGGCTGAGGTGTTACGTGGACATTGTTGAGGATAGGCAGGATCGTGCGGATAAGAGACCACTGTTTGTCATTCAGCATTCGCCTGGTCCGCCCCTAGTGGCGAGCGCCGCATCCAATTGGGTTGTTTGTCACCAGCCCTTTCACCAGCTCTCACAGACGACCCCTGCTGCCTTCAAGGCCAGTGGATGTAAACAAGGCCCCAACTTGTTAAAAGATTATTGGGAAAACCCCAGTGCCATTGTCGAACAGCTGGCCCGGTTGAGTACTATCCTCAAAAAAGAGCTGATCCATTCTGTCACACCACTGCCTGCTCTCTATACTCCATGGCTGCGAGAGTGTTGTGAGTGAGGGATCGCTGACATGAAGCCACCCTGCTGCCTGTTACCTGTGGCAGGTTAGCTTTTTCTCTTGGAGCTCCCTCCCCATTGGCCATGAGGCTCAAGTGTGGGGGATGGTAGGTTCTCATTTATTGACCAGGCCTGCCACTTACTTGGTCAGCAGGTGGTGGCCAGGTGTCGATTTATCTGTGAGGTGCGAAGGGAAACCCCTCTTTTGCCCTTGGACGGCCGGTCCAGCGAGGTACGAGTTATTTTAACACAATTAAAAAAGGAAAATCTGAACGACTCAACGTAATTGTGAACCAAACTTGGTTTTTGATGAGCTAGTGGGCATACAAGTCCACCTGTAAAATGGCATTGAGATTGGTTGTGAAATGGGGGAGATATCACTGTCTGAAAATTGTTGTTTTACATTGAGAGGCTGACCAACTCTTTGCATGCATAATGCAGACTCTATGTACTGTTTTATTGCTATCTATCGTTGTACAACAGTGTTTTTGTATATGCTCTTATGCATGTACATATATCACTAAACAGTGACTGTGATGTAGGACATATTGAACCCCTCCCTCAGTAACCCATTCTGAGAGTTTTTGTATTAATGAACCCTGAACAACCTCAATGGCCACATATTCAGGTCTCTCTCTCTCTCTCTCTCTCTCTCTCTCTCTCTCTCCCTTCTAATCCAGAAACCATGGGTTAAACAGAGGGTAAAAACAACCTTTTTAGACCCACTTAACAGTCAGGGCCAGATAACTGTACAGACTGTCAATAGGTTCAATACAGTGCATTGATCAAACCACTTTACCATTAACCAAGAAATGAATGGTCTGTTTTAGACAGAGATTGTAATGAGGCTAGTTGAAAGAGGTTCAGCTTGAACAGTAAATGTATTTTCTACCAGAGAGATGTTCTACAGAACCATGGTTGGTTTTTCAATTTTTCATCAGGACTTTGGCCTCATTGAGAATCCTCATTATGGTGGATTGTGTTTTCTTTATCTTAGTTTCTTGACAAGTCAGGGTTTTAATGCTGGAGGTCATGGGATGGATTGCATAAGTCAATCAATTCAAACATCTTCAGTTGGTTGTTAGTCTCGGTTGGTAGTCTTATCCCTGTATGAAAGCTGCTGGTTGGCCTATAGTACAGTCCAGCAGAGGAAACTGACTCATATGTAACATTTGCGTATCCTAACTTGTTGCGGCCCAGTTGCAGCAAGGCAGTTTAACCTGCTACACCAGCTCTGCTCTTGTTCCGTCCGCACCTGCCTGTTGTGTAGCGGTTATCTACATTTTATCTATGGATAAGTGCACACAGTTATCTAGTTATGCTTATTGTTCCACAATCACTTCAAGTTGTACTTTGAGAAACATTAATGTACCATATAGTAGTATTTATGTCACTTTTTTGAGAGTGTAGGCATACTGTCGTCAAATAGAAGGCTTCTCGGCAGATAACCTGAACTCCAACATTTATTTAAGCGACATTGGTTTATGTATCCTCTCTTTGGTTAACTGACACGGTGATAAATGATTGCAGTAAGCAAAATCTTGGCTAATCTTGGCTTTATATGGCTAAAATACGGAACAGACAGGTGTGTATCTCCGTCTGCAGATTCGTCAATGTGCTACGTGCTGCAGCCATGCAGTGCAGCAAGCTGCATTGAAGTAAATAGCTCTGCATATGCTCCAACCCTTCCGACATGAACAGACGGAACACAGAAACACAACTGGTGTAGTTAAGCCGTAACAGTGCACTTTCTACAATGTTTATTGGGGGTTAGAACCAGCTCTTGATCCCTGTCAGCCAATGGAGTTGAACCTCAGAACCCTGAAAATCTTGATTTAATTAGGTATTCTTACTGATTATTAATGGTTCAAGACAGTACTTTTCCTGCCACCATCACTCAATTTGGTATTAGATGCTACATGCTTGAGAGTTGAACCAGAAAAATAATGGGAGCCAGAGAAGAGAATGGAGGACTGTTCACTATCATTGGCTGTTAAATCTGAAAGTTTAACAGGACAACAGAACTGGGCAGAGGACAGGAGTTGGTACATACTGGTTAGAGAGAGAAAGGAGATAGATTACAAAGAAAGGCTTTGATAGAGAGCAGACCTGTAGGTCAGAGGAAGGATTTACAACTTGATTGGACCAGGAAGATCATGTTGAGCAGACGGAGCAAGACGGATTCAATCCTGTTTCTCATCCTGCTCTCTTCCCTTGCCACCACTTCCCATCCTCCCTGACATTGACGCTGACACACTTCTGAAATTATCCCAAAGACTGTTTGACCACATTTAGACTGCAGAGGAACGTGGAGGGTGTGTTCTCTGCTGCATTTTCATTACGTTGTTGACAGTGTCTGTTCTTGAGGTAGCCACGTTTATCTGTACTTTGTCAATGGTGTTTGATGTCAATCACTGTGGTCAAGTATTCTGGCATACTGCCTCCTGTCTTTTTTGGGGCCTGATAGCACTGCATTTTTCTTTTTGTTTGTGTTTGTGTGTTCGAGTGGGTGATGCAGTTTTGTTTTTGTTGAGTGATAATTTTGTTTACTCTAATTTGTTTTTTGCTGACTGCTCCTGAGGCAGAACAGTAGTATTTGTCAGTCTCAGGACCAGCTGAATTATGGGACTCTATGGCCATATCTCTGTCTCTCTCTTTCTTTTCTCTTCTGCCTACAGACTCTTTAAATAATGCTTGATAAGCAAAGCAAGTTATATATATGGTAATTCACCAAAGAAACACATCACACATCACAGTACCTGCAGTTCAGTAGAGTGGAAATGAGATTTGCAGTGTGTGTGTGTGTGTGTGTGTGTGTGTGTGGGTGTGGGTGTGTGCTCTAAATTCACATTGTACTGATATTATTTGTCCTTGTAGGGGTGTGAGGTGTGTGATACAGTAACTCTTGTTACCACAGACTATTTGTCTTTCTATGTATTTGCTCTCCTATCAGTGGATTAGAGTCTGGGACTGTGAACACTGTGTCACTCTAATATTATCAAATAGAGATTATCCTAAACAAACTAATAATTCTGGAAACTGTAATCGTAGCTTTTTGTTTAACTGAACAATGTGAAACTGTAAAACAGTCCAGCATTTTTTTTTTTTACTGAATTTTAACCTGGTGCTGGCAGAGCCCATGATACTATTCAGCTATAAAATATTTAATCCAGCAATAATACCAAAACTCTTCCAGCAGTGATTGTCTGAAATTTCCAATGTCAACGAGCAAAAAAATATAGGCAGTGCTGAAAGTCGACAAAAAAATATATTGGATGGAATAATTCCAGTAGTCTACTCTCTGAAATAGCCACAGGCAGTGGTGGTAAGAAATAGTAGGCAATCCTTGATATTTTTTCTGCTTTTCTTTTAGTCAAATCCCATCATCCTTTACCTGCACTTGATCATATTCTGCCTTTCACCTCTTGCTTCAACCTCCTTTGGCCACCATCCTCCCCTTTTTCTTTCATCCTAGCAGGCCTTGATGTGTTCGATAGTTCTGCAGTTCCTTGATTTCTCCACCTTAGAATGACGTGTCAACTTCTGATTGTTATCAAACTTTGACTAACACATTTTAAAGTTAGTAGTCCATCCATTTGCCATATTTAAAAAAGAGGAAGATAAATTTGTCTAGGCCACACCATGATTTGACGATATGTGCATACTTTGCTTTCTTGAAGCTATGGGAAACTGGACTTGAATAGCCTTTATGTTCCCCTGATGTCACAGCTGAGTATCTTTTTAGAAATTCACAGAAGTTTGAAAGACCAGAATAGCCATTTCCCAATCCTATACTTAGGCATATGACACTAGGATACATCACGTTTAAACAATGAATATTCTTGATAACCGAAAAACACAAGGATGTGCTGGTCTGCTGGTTTTGGCCAGTGTGTGCGTGATTTCCACACCAAAAAAAAAAAAATGGCACATGCTGGGGGACATGCCAGTTGTGCCTCTCTGAAGGCTCGGCAAGAACGCTTGTCACTTTACAATAGGTAATGTGAAATGGATCAATTAAGAGTTAACAAGCATGAACGCATGTCTTATTGACTGTAGTAAGCCATTAGTTGGAAAATCAACTGGGTGCATGGGAATCCAGGGAACCTTTAAGTAATGTTTCACATGGACTTGTACTGTATAAGCCATTGGTAAGGCATGAAGAGCTTTCACTTTACAACAGATAATGTGAAATGTGTTATTTAAAACTTAAGAGTTCACGTAACCTTGATCCTTGAAACAGCGCATTCAGGTGATTCTGTGGGGCTGGATCTAGGCTAGTTTTGACTATGCACTCATTCTTTTATCAATTACAAATAACCACTTTTGTTGACCCTGAGTTCTAGTATCTTCTAAAATACTGCGACACGGTTAAATTACCTAATTTCACTAACGTTACTTAATTACCACAAGGTAACGTTAAAGACACCTACCATTAAAGTCTGTAGGACAGCGAAGACGAGTTACTGTCTACCGTTACTAACTGTGGAATGTTAAGTTTCACTTTTCTTTTCACACTGGGAGACTCTGTGGATTGAGTTCAATGCTGCTGGTCTGCTGTCTGTACATCTCCAAATTACAGACATGACGTGATGCGACATCAGGCGCATTAGAGATCGATTTAGATCCATTTCTAAACACTGACCAACTTCTGATTTTGTGCCTCTGTATGGGAAACACTGCATCTCACAGTCAAAAATGCCCTCTAGGGGCCATCTGACGAAGCACATCATCTATCTATCTATCTATCTATCTATCTATCTATCTATCTATCTATCTGTCTATCTATCTATCTATCAGCGTATTTAGATCAGGCAAATGGTCACATGATGGTGACCTGAACACATCCGAACAGATAATCCACTGACACCGCCACTCAAATCTGGTAGTCCTGCTTGTGTTTTTGTGCATTGCTAACAGCACGTCATGGATGAAACTTCTGTCACTCATGCTGCTGAGGAACCTGGATGTTCAGGTCCAGACTGTAGTCTCTGGCAGAGTGAAAATGTAGGAGTGATGGACGTTATAAACAAAAATGATGATGTGGATTTGGCTTCTTGCTTTTTGTCTAGCTAACTACCAAGTAGGAAATAAATGTTTCTGATTTATCCAATAGCACATGAATGCATCATTCCTCTCTGATGCAGACACCCACACAACAGAATGTACTTCTCCGCCAGAAAATAGTCCCTGAAGAAAAGATTGTTTTACAAACTAAATTCACACGTCCCTGACTTCTAAACCCGGGCACCAATGTTAGTCAGAGCAGCAGGGCATTTTGAAGTTTATCCACTGAACATTTGAATTGAAAAAATGGGGAAATCAAGTAAACATTAAAAAAATCTAAAAAGTATCATATGCTTTGGAAAATGGTAATGTAGTACATTAGTACACCTATAGTGTAGTAAATGGGCTAAAACATGCAAAAACACTGGTATGGTTCTTAAATGTGAAATGCAAACACACACACTGACAGAATACCCTGCTGTTCCTGGGTCAGTACAGCTCCCAGTAGCCTCAGGGCTTTACATGTAATTGCTTTAGCAACAAGGAGTGAAATGTTAAACCATAAAGGATTTTGATTTAAATATACTGCTACTACACAGACTGCTGCAGATTCATAAACCTCAGCTATTTCTGCAGTATTTCATATTCTGTAGGGGACTTGTGCTTTCACAAGTGTCACATTAAGTTTATTTCTTGTCAGAGCTGAAATAAAATTTTCAGCTTTCTTCTTCATTATGTCTCTACATCATGATGCTCTCCTTAGCGTGAAAGAAAAAGCTGTGTTTCTTTTTGTTGGCTCTCTCTTTTTGTGTGGTATTTTCTCCTCAGTGTGATGGCAGCTGTGTCACTGCAGTGAGAGCAAACAACTGACTAGTCACTGTGGCAGGCCTGAAGACATACCACACAGCAGGCTACGTACAACAGGTTGTATGGTATCAGGGTCTGTTGTTTTGATGATAAGGGTCACGATGGCTGTCAGGAATGGATGTGACCCAGGAAGAGGTTAAGAGCAAGGTTAGACACCTACACAGCAACACACACACACACACACACACACACATACACACACACACACTCACACCCATACACACACACCCTACTGCTTGCCAGATGTGACTAAGCTGGCTGGCAGAAGGGAGTCCCACCATTCAACCAACCAACTGGCATTAACAGCCTCTAGCCATGGCCAAGGACAAGGAGCAGCCTGTCACAACAGGAGAGGCCAGGATGGGAACAGCCAGGGAGGGAAAAGCAATAATCTGTCCCAAAGGTAAGATACAAGGCTGGCACAGGCAATGATGGATGTTTAAAATGACTGGTTAGACTGGTAGATATGTTACAGCTCTCTGGACCTGAGAGAGAGAGAAGAAGCTGGGACAGATGTACAGGTGACATGTTTTATCCTCCACTTTGCAGTGGTCTTAAAGATAACTGTGCTGTGATCACTGTCTTCCATTTTGCTATATTGCTCTGATATCCCTCTGGCATCATGCCTAGAAGTGGATCACACACAAAGCAGTAAGCTGTGAGAGGAATATTGATCTTCCCAGTTGCATCGCCTCTGAGATTTGAACAGAAGTCTGGTGGTGGGTGTTTAGAAGCATAAGTGGGGAATAGAGAGAAATGAACGATTTGGGAAAGAAGCTTTCAGCCTCATCACAAGTGAGTGAATATCTGTTTCTATAGTCTGTCTTAAAAGTGCATACAGGTGACCAGGAAACATGACACCTTGCCTCAGATCCTCAGCCTGGAGGAACCAAAATCCTCACTGTCATTATTGTCTGACAGCAGGCTTATGAATATTTAATGTTGAAATGGAACAAAACAGCCAAACCTGCAGGTTTCTGCCTCTTGTGACTTTGTTTCATTCTGTTTTGGTTTCTTCTTCCCCTCTGATAATACATACATACAGCAGCAGCAGAGGTGTATTTCTTCAGAAGTTCATACATCTCTCTCCATCGGTGCACCAACCAGTGTGTGTTTTCATACATAAGTGTAGTCATCTCAGTAAGTACAGTATTTCCCTCTCCAAGCCTTTCAGGAGGTAATTCTGGCAAATGGACTGATTCAGTGGCTCCACTCTGAGTAATTTCATGCTGCATTTCAACATCAAGAAAAATGTGGAAATAGCCAGTGCCGATGAGCAGTAGATACTCTGTGTGTGTTTGGATTGTGGAAACTGGGAATAGGACGTCAACAGTGATCCACTTAGATCACAGCCACACACACCCACTCCACTCATTAACATGGTGACAGCTGTGACTAGAAATCTGCATGGGGAGATTAATTAGGATTTGATGCAGTAGAACGGTTTCTCCCTAACATGATTATTATCATTATTCAATCCAGTCTGACTGTATTAAGGAGTAAGGAAATAACCGACGGCTGCTCTCTTTAATTGCTGATTCAGTGAAGTTGTTCTGCACAATCCTGAAGTGCCTTGGTCTTAATGCTGGAAACTCTTCAAATCACAGTGTGAGATTTGACACATTATGAATAATGTCTTAACTGTTTTAAGAACCTAAGAGTCTCCTGCTACATCTATAAAACCTGTTCTCATTCTAACAAAAGATAGTGTCATTTACTTCCCTTTAATGTCACACCCACACTGGGCTGTGACATTAAAGTCGTGTGGGAAGTGTTGCCCTCTGACTTGATCCAGGCTCTGTTAGCTGGCCAGTGTCTGGTTGGCAGAGCCAGAGACAGATGAGCTGCAGAGGAAGACAGACAAGAGAGACTGAGGAGGTTGGAGAGAGGGAGGTGGGGGCTTGGTTAGCATTCAGTAGATAGAAAATGGGAAGAGATGTATGGAGAGGGAAGGAGCAGAGTGAGAGGCAGGAGGAAAGAGAAAGAATTTAGAGATAACTGATGATGGACATTAAGGATTGATAGAAGTGGAGAACAGCAGAGAGAGAGAGAGAGCCTTATAACTGATTGGTTAGAGAGGGGGCGAGGGCGAAATAAGAGACATGGAGAAAAGAGAACGAGGAAAGAACCAATTCAAACTTCTTGATGGACTTTGTCCATTTGGCCACTGTAAGAGAAGATCTTACATTTACAGAACATTTCTCCATACTGCAGTTAGCAGCCTTGGCATTCAGCATCATCAGGTTGGCACACTTAACAGCAATTTAAACCTGTTAAAATTCCTATCTTGGAGGTAGCTGGTAGTAACAATTCTGGCAAACACAAACACAGTTTGGTTTCTGGAGATTCAGTTCACTGTAGAGATTATGTTGCATTATGTTGTTCCAGAGTGTTACAAGAGTTCATCTTAAATGTCACTTGTGGATTAAGGAGATTTAGGTGTTCAGATATCAAATTTCAAGATGTCAGTACGTTAGACTTGTGATTTTTCAGAGGTCAGAGAGGTCCATAAATTAGAGAAACTGTAAACCTACATCTGCTGAAAACGAGAATTGATGAACTCAGAGCACAGAATAACACTGTGGGCAAGAACATGTTTCCACTGTCAAAATATAATTAATAATTATACATTCTGATATTATTTGTTTTTATTTGTTTTTATTTTATTGTTTATTTTTGCAGGGATAGCGCACAATTAAAAGTAATTGAGTTAGCTGGTAGCTAGTTTACATCTGTTGTCCCTGGGCAGGTAGACAAAAAACAACCACAGAATAACAAATACATTACATAAAGCAGCACAATACATAAAAGTCCATCAGTGTGAGATACAATCAGTATGAAAAATACAATATATACAAAGCAATCATTGGTGATGACACATTTGTGCTGACTTTAGCCAAAGCTTGAGGCTGGTTTTAAACACTGCAAAGCTTCCTGAGTTTCTAATGTTTGTGGGTATGGAATTCCACTTCCCCACTACTTTAATTGAGAAGGCAGATTAATTGAGAAGGCAGATTGACCAAAGGCTGTCTTTCTGAACCTGCGGTGCCCAGTCACCCCTAGAAGATGCTCTAGTCCTACCGGCACTGCCACTGCCAAGATAGGCCAGGCATCCTCTAAGAGGAGGGGGTGTGAGATTATGAATAATTTTAAACATCAGGCATGTATCAGAGAAAATAAGAAGTTATCAAAATTGAGGAAATTATATTTTTTCAGGATGTTACAGTGATGATAATCCCTTGGCTTTTTATCTAGTACTTTTAGAATTTGTTTATAGGTACACAGGCTTGAGTGTAGTCACACCTGCCTGTGACCAGGTTGTTATGCAGTAAGACAGATGGGGAAAAATCATAGTATGTACAAAAAGCTTTGCAGCAGACGGAGACAACTGGTGCCTGATGCTCTTAAAATTATTCAGATTAAATTTAATATTGACGACCCAACTTGTTTTTTGAAAGACAAGTTTCTGTCAATTATGAGACCAGCCAAGTCTTGTGATCTGGCAGAGAGGCAGATCAAAGCTCCTCACTCAGCATGAAGCTACAGTGTCAGACTGTACAGCTGTCTAGCATGAAATGTGAAGTCTTTACATTGTTTGCTACCTGCCTCCAGCAGCTTTCTGCCTCCATCTGCACACACATAGTTTGTGATGGGGGGGTTTAAAAGGGCTTATATAGGTTTAACAAACAGAGCATTTGTTCTATTTCTCTCTTCTCTCTCTTTTTCTTTCTTCTCTCTCTCTCTCTCTCTCTCGCTCTCTCTCTCATCCTCTCATTTTCAGCAAATAGTTTCTATTCAGACGTACTGTAATAAATAGAGGTGGGAGTAGAAAACCTCCACTGGCCTCCCTCACACGTACCTCTCCCTCCCTCCTTACCATAAATATTTATGTATACATTTGAATAATGTGATTTTGTTATAGCAAAATATCATTTGGAGAAAAGAATTGTGGAGAAGGAAGGTAGAGAATGTCAACCAGCAGATCTGAAATATAATACCGTGCATCCACTAAATCTTCAGCAACTCGTGGAGCAGCAGAGTGAGTCTCCGCCTGTGATCATAGAACTAGAGTTACCATGCAGAACTATTGTTCTATTTCACACAAGCTTCGCCCGCTAACAGGACTCTACTGGCTTAGGGAGCAAAGCTTGATTACTTCACTCCCTGTCATGACACTAACATGATGACAACATGCCGTGCCATTAGTCTGAATTGACTGTCAACAACCTGCAGCAGGTCAACCAGACATGGTCTGCTCCACACACCTGATAAGTGGGGGGCACAGACAAACGCTACACTCTAAGTGTTACATGTGAGTGACGTAGCGCCGACCAAATCAGGTCTGGTCTCAGTTGTGCCCCAGTACATTAAGCATAACAGGTCTCTCACTCACAGGTCTTGTGTTCCAGTACTAAGTACTGATCCTGAAAAAAACCCAGACACATCCAACAGCTGCCTAAATCTGATGCCCAAAAACTGATGCCCGCTGGCCATCACGCCTATCACTCTGCTTGCCTGTGACAGTGCTCCCCAATACTGAGAAACCTCAGTGCTGTTGTGCGGTCTGGGGCTCGAAGGGGAGGGAAAGCATACAGCAGCTTTCTTGGCCATGGCACGTGTCTGAATGCCTCCACCCGCAAGGGTGAAGTATCTCTGGGAAACAAAGAGAACCACAGTGAGCAGTGAGTGTTTTGCCTTGTGGCGAACAAATCCACTTCCGCTCTCAAAATATTGGGGTGTAACCTCCATTTGTCTGCTAAGGGCCCGGCCCTCGACATGAAGTCAGCCCCTGTGTCCTCCAGGCCTGGAATGTGCAGCGCATTGAGAGAACAGAGGTTTTTTGTGGCCCACTACCACAGGCACTCTGCTACCTTCAACAAAGCCTGTTGATGTAGGCCACTATAGTACGGTTGTTGGTCCTCACCAGCACAACTTTCCCCTGAAGCAGAGGTGCAAAATGCTGTAGGACCAACAGAACTGCTGTCAGTTCCGGTAGGTTGATGTGACGGGTTTCCCCTTAGGGCCATACACCACCTCCAGGCAGTGCACTCTGAGTGATGCACCCGTTTAGGGAGATCTAAGGTGGGTCTCATATCTTCAGTTTTCTTGGGAACAAGAAAATATCTGTACAGACCTCTCTCGTAGTCCTCCTGAGGAACCACAGAAATGACCTCTCTCTGAAGCAGTTCCTGGATTTCCCAGGACAGGGAATCCATGTCTCTTTGTGAGGTCATGATCACCCCCGTGAATGGAGGCAGAACGCAAGGAAACTGGAGTGAATAGCCCAGCCACAGCATCCTGTCCCTCGATAGACTGTCAGAAGGACGACCCAATGAGAAAGGAAGCGGGATTTCCCCGAAAGCCTACTTGCTCTCACCCCACCAGCTGTGGCCGACCTCTTGGTGAAGCTGGTGGAAAAGACAGAGACATCGACCCCTCTGCCTGTAAGACAAGACCGGGTTCATGTCAGCAAGACTGCCATCCTACACACTCCAGCTCATAAGACCAAGGGGAGTTACGGGAGTTACGGAGGGGAGTTACTTGCCCACCGCTCCCGTTTTTCCCCGGTGTGGGGAACAACCAGAGAGCAGGCAGCTATGTGGGAAACAGGAATAGGCTCTTTATAGAATGAGTAAAATGTTTTGTCTTTATTACATAAATCAAACAATTTTACACGATATGCATTAGAGATGGGGTGGGAGGATGCTAGGCGATCGCTGCTAACACACAGCTCGGGCTGAAGCCCCACTAGCCAGGTTGGCTCCTCCTGTTGGGAGTCAATACTGCTTTTTCGTCGGCA
This sequence comes from Centroberyx affinis, assembly GCF_046629955.1. Classification (NCBI taxonomy): domain Eukaryota; kingdom Metazoa; phylum Chordata; class Actinopteri; order Beryciformes; family Berycidae; genus Centroberyx; species Centroberyx affinis. The sequence continues at coordinate 44,566 of NW_027281510.1, read as the reverse complement.
ACTGGACACATCTCCAGGAACAGGCCAGCTCAGGAGAAGTGACACCCTGCGGGCGGGCTGAGCCAGGGAAAGAGCAATTTGGCCAGGGGGCACAGAGGTGGTGGGTAACATCCTGTGGCGCTCTCACCTACTGGCCGCAGCCAATGGTCCTCCCCTCCCCTCTTGAGTAGCTGCAGGCTGGGCAGAAGTAAACGCCAGCAGAGGATGGCATCTCAGCTGAAATCTCTCCTTCTCAAGCTGACGGCTTGAGTCGGAAAGTCCTGCCTCACAAAAGAAGGGGGCAGGATAGCGGAGGCACTCGATGCTGCTTCCATGGAGACAGACAAGATGTTGTCATCTCCACTTCCTTCCTGCAGCATCAGTTGGTCCTCCACACAGAGGGCAAGCTGGCAGCAGAGAATCCAGGACAGGGGCAGAGGGGCAGGGCTCGGGAGAGCTGCCGCCTCACTGTTGTCACAGCAGAGCTCAATCTCTGGGGAACGTTGGTACCGCTGCAAATATTCCCAGTACTGCCGGTGGCTTGCCATGGATAAAGTCCTGCAGTTGATCATTCACACCCTCAGCGATGTGGCCGGGACCGAGGCACTTAAAGCAGCTTCGATGGGGGTCCACGACAGTGATCAGCCCGGGGCATGTTGGACAGTACTTTGCGAGTGGTGAGTCAAACGATGACATCCTTAGCAATGTTGCCATCTATCATAGCGCTGAAGAAAATTGAATGCTGAGTAGCGGGCCGCTCGCCATTTATATGGCTAGGCCTCATAGGGTTGAGGCTCATCCTGATTGGCTGAGCATGTGTGTGCAACAAGCCAATAGAGCCCTGTGAAATAGAACAAGGTGGATGCTAATAAATCATGTACCATTGGTTGAAGAAAGCATATAGCATAAAGCATATAGCTTTATGCTTCAGTGTCGTTTCATCATTGTTTCCAATATACGCTGAGTACAAATAGTATTAGGACCACCTGCCAAGTTCCCCTACTGATTCCCCTAGTGATTCTGCCTATTACACCCACTTCACCATGAAGGGGAGAAAACAGGTTAAAGAAGGATTTTACACCTCTAGACAAGTGAGACATGGATTATGCAAAAGGGGATTAAACCCAATATTTGGACAGTTTCCTTAATAGTTTGTATACTCAGTTTATAAAGTAGCTTAAACCTCATGACTTTGATATTTGGAGTAGTACTAATGGCAAACTGAAAGTATCACCTCTATGTGTGTCAACGATGTCACACAAAGTCGCTCTATGGGTGTTTAGCACACTGTTTTCTCTGCAATGTGGTGAGTGAATGCAACAATTGGGCTTTTTGAGAGAGATCAAGACAGAGAGGGCGAAAGACAGCATAGGGAAAAAGAAGACAAAGAGAGAAAAAGAGACTACAGGGGAAGAAATTAAAATGAGATGAGGTGATGGTAGTGAGAGGACAGGAGGAAAATGAAGAAAAAGACAAGCTCTGAGGTGAGAACGGTGTCTTCCTCAAGAGGGAAGATGTGAGAAAGAGAGAGAGGTTTGTGTGGTCTCAGTGCTGCTGCTCTCGTCTCTGTGGATCTGCCAGACAAGAGAAGTCTACTGTCTAGTTGTGTGGGTGACAGGACACTTAATGTCTCCCAGAGGGAGAGACACCTCATGTTCCAGGAACAGGCAAGACAATCAATTAGCTGGAATAACAGGCTCTCATGATATGCTTCTTCCTTGAACCAGCATGTGTTCCTCATCCCACACCTCTATTCTCTTAAAGGTGTAACCATTTTTTGATTACAGTGTTGTTACTTGGTACTTACCCTGCTGTTGTTCTGGTCCAGCAGGGAGCCATTTCTAAGTAATCAATACTAACCACTGATCCGCCTCATCCACTGCTGATTAACATGGAAGATGAAAGCAGTGGGAGTGGGCTGTGTGGGAGGTTGGACCTGGCTGTGGCTGAAGTCAGTGGACCATAAAATGAGGAAATGTACAGAAATCATACATTTAGTCATGGATGTTTTTATTTTCTTCTGTCAGTTTAGTCAGCTTGTTCATCATGAGTCATGAACCCCAGCTGTGAACAGAATCAGAAACAGCTCAGCTACTGGCCATAGTAGATGAGAGCAGAACAAATCAAAGGCTCACCCTTGGAGGAATCAATGACTTTCTTTACTGGTTTTCTATTTTCTCATCTGGAAACGGAGGATCCAAACAGCAGACATGTGGACTGTGGACTGTAAAGACACTAAACTACTGTCAGAAACAACCTGAGAGTCTCATGATAGATAAAGCTTTAGCTCAGCATTCTGTCACCTGAATGGGAATCAGTCACTCTCCATATTTCTGTTGTGATAACAGAAACACAAACCAACAACACAATGCACTATGCATTTAATTATTCAGATACTAATCAGGTTCTCCACAGTGTTAGTCACAGAAACTCTGTTCTCTCTCCAACCTGCTGAAAGGAGCTGAATCTATTTTCCTTATCAGCAGAAAACAATACATTGGAAGGAAGAAAAGAATTGAATGAAATGAATGAGACAAAAAGTGAACAGGTAGAAGTGGAAATTGATTTTGAACAAGTGTTTTTCTTAGATGAAAGCTTGGCATCTGGAGGCAAAATGGTCTTCATGAATAAGTATTTTGGTGGAAATCTGGTTTAGACCTGATAAGAGGAAACAAAAGGAGAGGTAGACAGAGAGGATGGGTAGAGGAAAAGAGAGTGAGATAAAGACAGATTAAAGAAAATGAGAAGTAAGCCAAAAGAGTAGATCCAGGAAGAGAGAAAGTAGACCAAGGAAGAGAGAAAGAGATTAAGAGAGTGAGATGAAGAGACAGAAATGTTGAGAGAGGAGGGAGGTAAAAGAAGGGGAAGAGACAGGCAGTAGTTGGTTTTCCCCACACAGCTCCAGTTTGCTCTATAATGTTGGTTCATTCAGGTTATGAAGGGAAGAAAAATTCAAATTGAATTCTGTCAAAACAATTCATCTATTTCCTTTCTGAGTCAAATCAGTTTACACAGGACTGTTCAGGTGTAATTGGCCTTTTTAACTCATTCAACATTCAACATTTCCTCCCTAAGAAAAGAAGAGAACCTCACATTTGTCTTTACTGATATTTACCAGGCAGAGCTGAGCATGTAGTGAGAATGAGAAAACAATAGATTCACTTCTCATAACACCAGTCTGATCTTGGACACAAACATTTGTTTGTGATAACATGAAAATCAGTCTGAGTTATAGCATTTAAATTTAAATTGTCTACTTTAACTGACCTTACCGTACAGGTTTGAATTTACCAACAGACTATAATAACCCTCTGATTACCAGACAGCAAAATTATAGTCTCCCATTGTCCCATATTCAACCCTTAACACTCATATCTCATATCATAATTTTAAATGAGCAGAGATTTGTTTTCCTTTCAGTTCTAAGATGTAAAATGTAAATGGGTACAGGTGTGAAAGCTTTCCTGGCTCAAGCCCAAAGGAGATTCTTCACCATGGTGACTGGTGTTCTGTGACTGAAAGTGACTGACAATTTCTACCAGCTGAGTAAAGAATAATCATCAGTATACCTAAAAGCAAATAATGAATTCTCCACACAGTATGGCTAGACATGATGGAAATTAGATTCAGTCTCACACACTCAGAACTCAGACAGAAATGTAAATTAGATGATAGAAAGAATAGTTTTGACAGTTTCTGTGAACCATTTATTCCCAGAGAGAAAGAACAACTTTTATCAATGTGACTCATACAGAGAGAGAGAAGAGGTGAAAAGCAGCAACACTGGATCTCTCTCTCTCTCTCTCTCTCTCTCTCTCTCTCTCTCTCAGCAGCAGTGGCATGAATGATAAAGACCACCTCATTGACTTCTTTGAATATGATTGGTGATTGAGAGTTAGCTGATACTGATCAGCTGATAGCATGCACAACTTAAGTGTCTGCCTGAGCTAACGCGATGATCCATTTCAGATAGAGACACATCAAAGGAGCTTGGACCATTTATTGCAACAAATGGTTATACACTTGTATTTGGCGGAAAAGGCTCTGCTTTTGAGGATGCTCCCCAAATTAATCCAAGCAGCATGCGTGAGATTCTAACTATATATATATATATATATATATATATATATATATATATATATATATATAAATAACCTATGCAGTGAATGTACCTAGCCAATGTGAAGCAATGAGCATCTTGCAATTCTTCTTAGATGCTTACGAAGCCCTTCTCATTCGATGTTTGACACTAATGTCCTTTCGAGGTTAGAGTTCTGGTAGCAAATGACCAGTTCTCTGGCTTAAGTTTTGTGTGCTGGAGTCTCTGAGAAGCCTCCTACAGGAGGTACAGAGGACGTTGGTGAATTTTTTTTTTTGTCGGGCCAGCGTTGGATTAAAGCAGCAGTTCTGCACCTCCCAGTGCAGGAGGGAGGGCAAGGTCTGATGGACTTGCAACGCAGGGTTTGCTCTTTCCAGCTACAAGCAGAGACAATTCCTTCATCCTGATATCTCCTGGACGGGCGTGGCCATGGCCATTTTGAGGAAGGTGGGTGGCCTTGGGTATGACGGGTGGCTATTTCTACTGAGACTTGGGGAAGTGACATTAAAGACATTGAGCCCTTTTTACAGATCACTTTTGCAGGTGTGGCAGAGTGTCTTTTTTTGTCACCAGGGACATTTCTAACCCGAACGATTGGCTGCTGCAGGAATCTCTGCTCCATAACCCGCTACTGCCAATTAGACTGTTCCACTCAGCCAGCTTGCGGGCTGGGCTGGCAGAGACAGGAGTTACCACGCTTCGTTACCTGGTGGGACCGCAGGGCTGGAAAACCGAAGTGACGGTCATGTCGTTTGGCTCAGCAGGTTGCGGATGGTGTTCGCGGTGTGCTTCGTAGCTCATGGAGATAGTCGATACAGGAGCTGCTACAGCAGGGCTGGCTGGGACTGGAACTTTCCCCCTGTAGCTGATGCTGCAGCTGGTGAGATTCTGCAGCAGGAGGAGGAGTCCATCCTTTCTCTGCATACCTCACAGTTAGGCAAGCACAGCCGAGTGGGGAAGAAAACAGTGTATGCAGTGGCAGTAAAGGTCAACCACCAGGCTGCTCTCAGGGGGGTGAAGCCATCTGGGTGCTCAGGGAGTTTGGGACCTAACTCATCTCTAAGAGCCTGCTGGCGTACCCTGGATAAAGCTCCCATAGAAAATCATGCTATTGATCTACAGTGGATGCCTATTCAAGGGGTTATTGCAATGAACAGACACGTAGCACACCTTGATCCAACCACAGGGGAGGGATGTCTGTTCTGTGGGGAGGCAGAAATGGTGCAAAATTCTGTTCTTATACTGTAGGAGGTTGAGGGCTTGCTGGGCGTAGTGCAGGGCTGGTGTGAGGGGCTAGGCATCGCCTTCTCCAGAGAGCTGCATGTTGCCAACATATACTGTAGCTGGTCAGAGATGTACCTTCTTTTGTGGCAATGTGGGGGGTCCTATGTGCTGTTGAAGAAAATGGTAAGTGGATTATCCTACCTCGTTCTCTTTTTATCTGCCTTTTTCTGTCTTTCTCTCTTTTTCTTTTTCTCTCTCACAGATCACAGGCACCCCAGGCTCTGTTGGATTACATGTATTTAGAGCTGCTCAATGAGCATTTACAATTCAATTCCAACAGGGAGGACGAGGCCTCCGGACTTCACCACATATCCAATATTTAGACACGCTGACTAGGAAACTCCCTGCATGTTCACATCACAATATTATTTCCATTTTCATTATGCTGCTAATTTCAATGTCTTCCCAGGCAGATTGGATAATGGTGATCATGAAAGGTGTGGGGCTGTGTGTGTGTGTGTGTGTGTGTGTGTGTGTATATATATACTGTATGTGTGTGTGTAAATCCAGGAGTGGTCTCCTAATAGGTGAGCCTACCTGCCTGGTGGTAACTAGATGTGATCTTTGGTTGTCTGATGGTTGTATGATGGGCTTTTACTCTGTACATGAACACAGTACTTCAATGATTTTCAAGTCACTTACTGGCTTCTGGACTGGATTAATGATAATTTAAAATAATATCATGGTTTCCATAAAAAATAAATTGATGGTTTGCTAGTTTCTGCCTCGCTCAGAGTCCTTGAGGTATCCATAACTTCAGAGAAGCTCAAGAGTCATTTTCATCAACATGTATACAGCCACTTACTATCAGCAGGGCCATTTTTAGCAGACACGTTAGACATTGTAATTCTGTTATCTTATACGATATGGACAATAAAACGTTCTGTCTTCTATCAGGGGAATATTTAATCCCTCTACTCAGCCTTGTTCTGTCTGTATCTGCTCATCCAGTCATTTTAAGTACCAACCAATGATATGACATGTCTTCTTCTACTGTTTGTGAACTGCAGCATGCCCTCCCTGTCACTTTAAATATATGTGCCAATACAAATCCCCTATCAATCAGTGCCTCTGTGGAGGAGGGAGGCACTGTGACATTGTGGCTGTTGTATTAAATAGAGGTGGAGAGCGATGGAGATGGAACCAGGCTTCAGGTTATTGTCTTTCCCAAGCAGAGAGGAGACTCTCAGCAGTCAGGCCACATCAAAGCCTTGTTAGCCATTCCTCTGTTTTAGTTGTCATCTTCCATTTGGCTTTCACCTTGGAAGACAGATTGTTTTTTTCAGTCCGATGAGAAATGTTCTACATTGGAGCTGCACTTGAATATCAATTATCAAGATCCTTCTCTCTCGCTCTCTCTCTCTCTCTCTCTCTCTCCTATTTGGGTTTCATGGAGGTAATGATATCAGCCATTACCCCCCTCATTGCAATCTATAAAGGCTGCTGTAAATCAAAAGTGGATGAGGTTTATTGTTGTTCAGATGGATGATTTGTTCCACTACTTACCCACTGAGGTGTGTGTGTGTGTGTGTCTCTATACTGAGGAAGAGCCAGTCCTTGAACCAACAGTATGACTTTATTCATCCTCAAACACTTGTCATTAATCTGCTGTTTTCCAGGGAGACGGGGCTGAAAGTTTTATCATCAAACATACAGGATGTTGTGTTGTTGTTAGGATGAATTCTGCCTGGTGTGAAGACAGTTGTAATACTGGAAGTGTTTGAGATAGAGTTACAGTCACTCTCTCTGTAATACTGAACAGTCACACAGAGATCCTGCTGCTTTGTCTAAATCCACTGAGCCTGATGCCTGGTACATAAATGTCTTCCTGTCAACAGTAACATGTTCAGCCTTTAGTTATATTAGCTCAAATTTAACTATATTCCACTTTAACCATTCCATTGAATTCAGCTTGTCATTGGTGGTTAAAGAGTTTGCGTTACATTCATTGTGTTGTGACGATAAAAAACAATGCTGCTGAGGAGAAAGGGTTCAGAGAAAGTGGTTGCTCAGGGTTTTGGCTTATTGGACATGGTGAATTCATTTAATCTTAGTTTTATGTTCATGTAGATTCCTTGAAGGTCTCAGGCTGCCAGTTGTCCCTATTCTGCAAGCCTGGCACTTTTTAACCAAGTATGCATAATTTCTGTAATAAAGATAATTTTATGGCTGATATTCTTATCATGGGAAAAGCCTTGATAATAATTTGAATAATTTCAATTAGTAAAATCAGTGAATAATAGTAGTGTGTAGTCATCCATTACATACACTCAAAACACACAGACAAAACGTGGCCTGCCCAATACACAGAGCAATACTGCTTGTTGAGGGGAAAATAAAGAGTTCACTCATTAGTCCCATACTTGTAGCTTTTAATCACATTTGTAGCTTTTTATCACAAGAAAAATGGAAAACGGATAATGGGTCTTAAACGGATACGAACGTCATCCGAATGGGAGGCTCAATATTCGCTTTTTTTTCCCACGGCTTAACCGAGGGCATCACAAGCCAAGTCAGGCAGGCAGTCAGTCATCAACACTTTGTCAGATGGCCTCTAGAGGGCGTCTTTGGCTGTGAGATGTAGTGTTTCCCCATACATCTGTGGTGTCTCCTGGTGTGAAAACTAAAGTGAAATTCAAAATTTCCAAATTTGCTCCAAACTCACATGTCTTAGTTCCTTTGCATAGCACTTTGAAAACATGATCATGCCAGAGCCCCTGGTGCTGAAATGCCCAGCAGGTTAGTCAGAGCAGATTTTTTGTGTTTGAGAGGCTAAATGGCCTCAATCTCCTGTGGATTCTGCCAAACATCGGAGTTCCACCACTTCAATTTCCAGAGCTTTCACAGATCTGGCCCTGATGTCCCTGGTGACATTTCGAGTGTACAGCTGGTGTTTTCCACAGTCCCACCACTGTTGTGAAGAGTTAAAGTCTGACTTTTTTGTCTCTGTATATTGCCTCCAGAAAAACTTAAAAGCTTCTCTAAATTATTATCATTCAGAAGAGCTGTATTAAAATGCCGATGCACAATGCACAATGTGGTTTAGGGCTGGGTGGTAACTGTCTATACCGTTATACCGGTGTGATTTTTCTTAAAGGTATGCATTTTCAGTTATAACAATATTTGTAGGTCATGATATACAGTATAGAATAATTAAATACTAATTATTGCATAAATGAACTCAAATGCAAGCCGATACGTAACCTAGCAAACAATTTTAGGAATTGCTCTGCACTTGATATATCTGAAAAATGTCATGATATTGAATTTTGTCAATATCGCCCCGCCCTAATGTGGTTCCACACTTTAAATCAGAGCAAAATACAAGCAAAAGAGATACCAACTGGGTTTATGTAACATCCTCTAAAAATACTGAAATGATATTTAAAGCAATAAAAACAATCAAGTCAAGTACAGGGAAAATATTAATGCAAATAATGACCTTTCAGTGACAGTATCTGCCCCTAATGTCACGCTTAACCTACCGGTATGTTTTATGAATGAGCCCCATTATCTTTTGTATGTACCCCCCTTCATACTTCACACAGCTCATTTGCCTTATTAAATGATCAAGACGATTCAGTAAAGCAAACTGTGGTTCCCAATGGTTCCTGTCTAGTTCCTATCATTTTCAGTGCAATTAAAATCACCTGCGCTTTAATCTTTAATAATCAACCTTGGATTATTTCATTAACCTCACAGGAACATGACGGAAAAACTTTAGAAAACAATATTCCAACTCCACTCCACTTAGTTTTATGATATAAGAAAATCATTATCATCATCATTATCATCAGTACTATGAGTTTCTTGCACAAAAATATAATCTAATATATTGGTATCAATTGATTTAAAAATAGAGGCTCTCTTCATCAAATTTTTCACTCCATTTAGATTTAAAGTGCCTAATTTTATATCACACACCGTAAGAATAGAGCTCAGTTGTAACACAAAAAGAACAAACCCAACCAGAATAGGAAAAAGACAATATTTGCAATTTCAACTTTTGAATCTTTTTTTTTTAAGCGGAAGGTTTCCTGATCAGTAAACCTTTCCTTCCCCACATCTCCTGTATTTTTCATGTAACACCTGTCTGAATCAGTATAGTTTGAGATCTGGAAAGTAGTGCTTAACTTTAACAGCTCTCACACCCTTGGTATCCTGTAAAAAATGTTCTTGATCCACATGAAAGAGTTGCCACTTCCTTTATCAATCTGCATCTTCAACTGCATGGAGGCTGCAGTTGCCAAATCACTATCGCTACCATCTAGACCCAAGTCCTCTGCTCCTGTTTCCTCTGGCTGAGATAATGACACCTTTGTAGTTTTCTTGGAGGCTTTTTTTTTTTTGCTTTAGAGCTGTTTTGCTTTTCCTCTAGAATTTTCCTTTTCACCGACGTCTTTGTAACCTCATCATCAATGAGCATCTCCCCTTCATCATCTAATACAGACTCTGCCACTTTGGTAGTGGTCTGTCCAGCCTGCACAGTATCGTTATCCTACTCATTTGTTCCAGCCTGCTCACTTTGTTGCAAGCTCATTTTGTTTTGCCTGTTCTTTTTCTATAGCTTGTTCACCTTGCCCACTTTGTTCCCAGGCTGTCCTGCGTCAGTGAATTATCTCCCATGCTGCCAGTGGTAATGGATGCTCTGCCACTTGTGCCAGCGTCAGGAGCATTAAGCCCAGGCCTATTCTCCACATTTCTTTCTCAGCAGGAGCGAACTAGATGACCCTCAATCCACACCGTTTCATAAGTCAACATAATCAAAATCCACCACTCTAAACTTAAGCACCAGATTCACCTCCACAATACCTTTCAAAATCATGAAAACTTGTCTCCTAAAACACGCAACATGCTTAAGGAGAGGAGACTTGCAGCCCGAGTTTGATTGGAGACATTAACTGACCATGTCTTGCAAGCTTCTTTCCCAACACTTCATTTCTAATGAACTGGGAAACATTAAATTGAAGGGTTTTCTTTGCTGGATTAACCACAGGGAGAAGTATCCTGAATGACAACGCCTTGTTTCAATCTTTTTGGCTTTGTCGACACTATCTAAAATGCAGTTTTTACAGTCATATCCTACAACTTCTTCCACTGCCAAACTACACTGCTGAGCAGAGCAATTAACAAGTTGACAAATTTAATTCCACATCGGTGCAGCTGCCCAGGCTCTCTCAAACAAAGAACTACACTTATATTAACTAAACTTCAAAACCATAATAAGAGCTCAGCACTCCCTCTACTCAGCGTCCACTCAGAGAGAGGGAGAGAGAAAGAGAGAGAGAGAAGAGTGAGACCTTTTGCTGAAAGTGTAGTTTCTGGGGTGAATGTGAATCTGAAGGTGAATCTACTCATGTAGTTCCTCAATCAACCTTGTCATTGAACCAGCTCTTGCAGTAGAATTGATGTCTTTGTTTGTAGGGTAAGACTAAGCCATTAGTCATGAACTGATATGACTGCAATTCATACAGTACATGTCACAACTCTATAAAGAGACTAATGGCCTGTTATTGTAAATGTGTCACTATTGATCAGTACCACAATAAGTCAATTCATGATTTAGTTTTAGGTTAAAACAGGTTGACATTTTTTATCTTTTTGCAAATTCAGTCTGAAGTCTCTCCTCTAGTCCTAATTTATTAGACTGGGTGACTACTGTATAGCTGTGATAACCTGCATACACAGTAGAGAAAGGTTATGTATGGCTCCAATACATTTTCATGAACAGTGCAAAATGCCTCCGCCAGTCTAAAAGCTCTGTCTGTGTCTGATGGACTATGTCCCTTAGCCTGAAAGGGAAAATGATATTTGGAATATGAACTGTGAAATGAATACTTTGTCTGCCAGTTTCTCTGTTCCCTGGGCTAAAAAATTAGCTAAAATTACTCAGTTGCCAGGCTCAATTCAGATCACTGAGATTCACCAATTTCCCCCCTCTTTGTATGAACATGAGTGAAGCTAAATTGTGTCCTTATCTTTTCTAAAGTCTTCCGCTGCTCTTTGATATAGATCAGCTGCTAAGATGGGATCAGATTTTCTCCTCCCTCTCCAAATGAATTTTTCAATGTCTTAGTCACTGCCTGCAGGTGTCTATAGGAGAATAGTCAAACTAAATTATAAACACACAGATATGGCAGCAGAATACAAGGTGATCTGATATTCTTGTGAGCGCCAGGTGTTCCATAGACTCCATGGTAAAACCTCTTGCGGCAGTATTTACCCATTAACCTTAACGGTAGCTATCTGACAGCTCTAGTAATGTTAGCAGGCTAGTTCATACAGCAACGACTTATATCTAGTAACGAAGCACAAGTCACTGAATTATGTTACAAATGGAAACTACAAAGTTGTTACAACCCATTTTCATAACACAAAAACTACATATCAAGTAAAATCAAGTTTTATTAAGTACAGATCGATGCTGTGACGTCAGCTGTGTTTATGTCGGAGAACTCGGGTGGAATTAATCTTTCCCGAATTTCCGTCTGGGAATTCTGACTTGAACAACAGTTCTGTTGCACTTCTCGGTGTTGGAAGTCGTTTTTCTCTGAGTTCCGAGTACAATGGAATGCACCAGTAGTCTAGCCTACATTTTCTGCCCAAATAAGGGATTCCGTTTTGCTGCATTTCTTTGCTTGAGCTCTTTGCTGCTAATATTGATTTTTTAAAATTGGTTAGTATGATTGTAGATCAATTTCGAGGCCAAATGAAAAAAAAAAACAAGCTTCCATTTTCAAGTATTTGATGTCACCTGCTAGATAAATAAATACAGTTAGCTCATAACCTATATAACAAGTTATTTCTGTGGCATCTCAATAAACTCTATAAAAGATAGCACTTTATAACGACTGTATTGTTACCTCTACTTTTCCGGGAGTTCCGTTTCTAAACATTGCATAATCCGTTTCATCATTGAACATACCTCTTTCTGCCCGTGAAACATAGCTGATGAAATCTCGGCAAAATAGCACCAACAAAAGCATATTTTTGTAATTATTTTGATTATATCCTCTTATAACATCAACCTTTTGGTTCAGATTGTATTGCATCTTTATAATATTCAGCAGTTTGCCTTTTCACAACTGTAACCTTCCACCCGGAAAAACTACAGTTTGCACTATTTGGCACTTCCTATGAGCACTTCACAGTAAAAGCCCTGGTGCGTGGATTTTGTAGTTTGTTGTTGATTCTGCCATAGTGGACGTTCTAAACATGGAATTGACATTGTTACTGGGGTTTTTGAGGGTGGAAAAAACAAATCTTTTGTCAGATTGGAGCCATCTTAATAGGAAGCAGGAGAATTTCAGAAAATATTGCATTTCAACCCAACTCAGTGCCGCCTGCCATCAGTAACCCCACTCCCATGAAAGTGCAGCTCAATAGCTTTCTAGAAAAGTTGACCCCATGTCTCTAGCCCCTTGTGTTGCAGCATAATAAGCCTTCAAAAGTAGCCCGGGGTCAGAGTTCAAAGGGCAATATTGCAGTGCAGGAACTGACATTACAAAAATATACTTTTGTTGGTGCTATTCTGCCACGATTTCATCAGCTATGTTTCACGGGCAGAAAGAGGTATGTTCAATGACAAAACGGATTATGCAACGTTTAGAAACAAAACTCCTGGCTGCGTTCTTCTATTTAAATGACGCTTATTGAAGAGTACAGGTAACAATACAGTCGTTATAAAGTGCTATCTTTTATGGAGTTTATTGAGATGCCACTGAAATAACTTGATATAGGTTATGAGCCAAATTTATGTATTTATCTAGCAGGTGACATCAAATACTTGAAAATGCAAGCGTGTTTTTTGTTTTTTTGTTTTTTTGTTTTTTTGTTCAATTGATCTACAACCATACTAACCAATTTAAAAAAAAAAAATCAATATTAGCACCAAAGAGCTCAAGCAAAGAAATGCAGCAAACCAGAATCCCTTATTTGGGCAGAAAATGTAGGCTAGACTATGTGTTCGGTGGTCTAGGAGAGAAGGCTGTAGGCGTCCAATACTGCTGTGAGAGGTTTTACCATGGAGTCTATGAAACACCCGGTGTGTCCTATACAGACATGAAGGGTACCTTTAGCGTCGTTATCGTGATGCCAAGGGATTTGAAAAAGAGTCAACATAGGACGAGTTGGGGATGAGAACGGGTTGGAGGAGCACATTGTCTTGCTGTTGTTACAGTGATTCAGAAGAACGAAGAAGCTGCTGATAAGTGTTTTATACAGTCTGAAGATATGTATATTTATATGATTCCAACATTTATTTTATTCTTGTCTCTTTTCTTACAGGTAAGTGCTGCTAATGATGTCCTCAAAAGGAGAGAGAGAGTGAAAGAGAGAGAAAGGAAGAGAGAATGAACACAGATCCTCTACTATCTTCAGCACCATTCATATCTCAGTGGGTTTGTTATTCTTTGTCTATACTTGCCTCTAGCATTATGGTAACCAAATGAGGCAGAATGATGTCCAGAGGGCAACTTAGTATCTTCAGATGATAATGCTAGGACACAGGCTTCAAGGACAGATTAGTCTCCTCTCTTGTTCCATACAAACAACCAAGGAGAATCCTAATAGGAAGAAACAAGCTCTGCTTGGGTCTCAGTGTCAACAGGTTTTCTCTGGAAGATTCAGGTTATGAGTCTTTGAAAAAAGACAGGAGAACAGAATCCAGCAGATATGTGTGATAGCCTTGTTACATTAGTGTTGGCCTTGTGCTGTTGCTCACAGGCAAGGCTTTGTGTTACCAGGCTGCAGTAGTTACTGGATGATCATATTTTATACAGACGCCCTCAGGCTGAAACACTGGAGCAGGTTGGACTTTGGAGAGAGGTACATGTGTTTGTGGAGAGCCGTTGGCAAAATGACAGAGAGATGAGCTGTTCTCTTGGTGTTGAGTGTGTGTGTGTGTGTGCATGTGTGTGTGTTGTGCCTGTGTACATGGTGTATGAAGGGATAGCAAGCGTCATGGCAGATTACAGATCAGCTGCTGACCTTCTCTCCACCACAGAAGATTCTGTTCATCTTGTGTTTTAAACATTGTTTCCCTCTCCTCTCTCTTTTTGTAACATCCTTAATCTCCCCCCTCGCCACATTAAGCAAAACACAAAAGCACACAGCTCTCACATTTCAATTAATCACTTTGGACAGTGAATGGAGCGTTAACTATCTATCTATCTGTCTACTTGTCTGTGTCTATCAGTAGCTACTGGTGTGGGTGTGAACAACAGCCCAGTATGCTGCATAATAACATGTTGCTCTGGAAGTCAAGGAGGATGAATCATGAAGAAGTCGGAGCTGAAACAGAAACCTGCAGGGTGTGTAAGGATGAGAGAGAGAGAGAGAGAGAGAGAGAGAGAGAGAGATGTTTGTGTGGCCAGGCATTGAAAATGACTGGTGTGTCTTCTTCAGCAGGAATGATAAATGGGAGCAACAGGAGTGTGTTGATGTTGCTCTGCCTCAGTGACTCAGTGAATCAACAACTGTTTGCCTTGTGATGAGTCTCTTCTCAGGCTGGCTACCCCCCGCACATTCACAGACACACATGGGCATACACGCACAAGCACAGAAAGACACACACATAAACGCACACACGCAAGCAAGTACACACTGACCAACACACAGTACAGATACACACACAACTGGACAAGTGACTAAGTGATAGTGACATGTTTAGCAACATTTTCCACTCAATTTTTAAAGACAATTTAACAAGCAGTTTTACTGTAGTTCATCCTGAGCTCCATGTGTGTCCATGTGGTTTGAGGTTTCCTCTCTAATCCATATCCTATCATAGAGTTGATCCGCTCACTAAAGGCTCATTACCATTTAATATGAACCCATGAAATATTCACATTAAAAAGTTCACTTGCTAGAACTGCAGGAGATCTTATCTGTTTGCCATGATGGAGACATTCAAAGTAATAATAAAGGGTTTCAGTCTGAATATTTTCACAGAATTGAACTTAAAGATGAACAACAGGAGTTTGTTGATGTTGCTCTTAGTTTTCCTTGTAAACAATGTGGATTTGTTTACATTCATAATTTAATTAATAAAAGAGTATGTTGTATAAAACGTGAAATGAACAATCCTAATCCTAACGGACACATAATTTCACAATTGTTAAACGTATGTGTTCCCAGCATGAAACGTGACGGAGACACGACTATAAACAGGATTAGTGTCACACTGAAGTAGCACGGTAGAGAGTAAGGGTGTTGTGGTCGGGGTGGTGGATGCATATGCGTATACGTTGGCCTTTGATGCTAGCGACCAGGGTTCAATCCCCAGCGTTTATGGAGGACATTTCTACCGTGAGTCGGATTGAAATTTTTAGTGAACATTTTTCTTATGTAACTGTGACCAAATCCTTTCCCTAACCATAACCAAGTTGTTTTAGTTGCCTAACTATAGCCTTAACCCAAACGTTAACCAAAGTCATTTTACTTGCCTAAACCTAACCGTTAGCCAACCTTTGGAATGTATTTCAATTTGTGAAAGGGAACGTAATTTAATTTGTGTTGGAGCAATGTTATTTTCACATAATACGTGTCCAGAGCACGTAAATCAGTGTTTCAGAGTTTGTGTTCATTTCACATATTTTTGTGAGATCATGTTGACGAGGAAGCTCCCGCCATTGATGGCCTAAGTTGCAGGCATTTAGGTAACCATACCAGCTACTTCACCCATGGGCACATCATTTATTAGAATTTCTAGCTCAATATAGGATTATGTCCAAACTCTGTCAGATGCGAGCACAACTCAATCAAAAAATCTTCCTTAGGTGCACGGCCAAAAGTTAATAGATGACAACGCTGATGATGGCTTAGTGCTGAAACGCGTCCGTCGTTGGTGCTCTGTAGCTGCCCAGTAAATTAAAAAGATAAAGGACATTATGAGTGCTGGCTTTTCCTTCCTCATCAATATAGGATTATAACACAATTCACATAGCTAGACTAGCTAGCAAGCTAATTTACCATTCGAGTAAGAAGAATGCTACATCCGCATGGGTACAAAATGCTTTTTCTATCTTCACTTTTCGCCACCGATCAAAAGCTTCTCCAGTATTCATACAGTGTCTCCTTTTATGCACGAGTCAAGAAAACCTTGGCTTGATTTAAGTTTTTCCCACAGCGCAGCCGAGAGAATCAGAAGGCAAATTCAGGTCAGGCAGTCAGTCAGGTAACGCTTAGTAAGATGATGCGCTTCGTCAGATGGCCTCTAGAGGATGTTTTTGACTGTGAGATGCAGTGTTTCCCATACAGAGGCACAAAATCAAAAGTTGGTCAGTGTATAGAAACTGATCTAAATCAACCTCTGATGTGCGCATTATGTCATGTTTGTCATTTGGAGAAGCACAGACCAGCACCGTTGTACTCAATCCACAGAGACTCCCGGTGTGAAAACAACAGTGAAACTTAACATTCCACAATTTGCTCCAAACTCGCCTGTGTTAGTAACAGGATTTGTAAACAGGAACTCGTCTTCTGCTGCCCTACAAACTTTAACGGTAGGTAACGTCATCTTGTGATATTTAAGTAACGTTAGTGGAATTAGGTAATTTAACTGTGTCACAGTGCTTCAGTGCATAGAACTGAGCACACATGCCGTGGGTCTGTACAGGATCTGTGCTTGTTTAGATTACCATCTCTAGTCCTCCTCTGCTCGTGTTGTATCTCTATACTGTTTTGTCTCATACATCAGATCTGCTTTGACATCTATATTGTGAATCAGGCCAGAGGTATTTTCTGTGATACTGTATGTCTCCATGCTCCAGCCCTGAATCCTGCAGTCAGTATTCACTGTGTGCTGTGTCAGTATACAGTATAACCTTGGTATCAATTAGACGTTAAAGTGAATGGAGTTTGAAAGCTCCTGTAGGGGCCGTTTATTCCATACAGCTGATGGGGCTGTGGAGCTCCTCTCCTGGCTCTGGTCTGGTCAGCATTCTCTTCTTTCCTCTCTTCTTTTAACTAAGCCTGATTGCAAACAGAAGAATGATAGGGAGTTAAAGAAAGAGACAGAGGTAGACAGGCAGACAGTTAGTGTCAGAGACAGAAACAGAGACAGACAGGTAAAGGCAGACAGCCAGCCACAGGTCCAGGAAACAGACAGTTGTGTTGAGGCTCCAGAGACAAGAAAGGCCTCATCTTGTCTCCTCAGCAGCCACTACATCAGTCCAGCCATCAATGTCATCTGCATCAGAAAAAAAGAAGGCTCCACTGGGGCTCCTGTCCTCACTTCAGTCATATTAGTCAGAGCAGAATCACTGAGCTGCTACATGACTTGAGTGGGGGAGGAAGAGCCTTGAAATGACTGACAGAGAGTGACAGCAGTGATATCACTCTGAGAGTCAATCACACTGTTTATCCTCTCATCTCATTCTTTCATTGGTTCGGGAGAAAACCTGCTGTGATTTGTTTGATATTGACAGATCAAAATTCTGAGGAGAGGAACTGATACAAACATGATCTGACTTTGATTATTTCTCTCTTCAGATAGAAGTGTGTAATATGTAAACAAGGTTGAGTAGGTTGTGATGCCAGGATGATGTTTCGCTGAGAAAGTAGCAGGCTGTTAAATCAGATTATCAGTTCAAGTGTGAACATACATTTAATCTCTCTCTCCAAAGACGGTGGAGATAAGAATTTTTCTCAGGCAGATTTAGCCTCTTCATGCTCATTACATCTGCATCATGTACCTTTGCATACTGAACTTCACAGGCAAAAAGTAGGCCAAGCGCTTCTCAGACAGGCAACTTAAAAAAGACAAAATCTTTTATTTATACACATAAAAGGTAGAGGACATGGAAAACCACTGTCTTCCATATGTGAATCAAATACAAACAAGAAGAGATAGGAATAGAGAGGAGAGAAATAAAAGTCAACTCCAGGTTGACAGTGTCAGTTAGAGTCACAGCTTGTCAGCATAATAGCTGCTTCAGCATCACAGATGATGGAGCATTAAGAGCCATTCCTACCACAACATCTACCTGCTTTATACCTTTATTGATGTTTTCTTACCTGTCTTACTAGATTAATGAAGACAAAAGAAAACCTCCACACAGCTGAAAATATTGCATACAAATATTTTGTCAACAGTTCTTTAATTGGCTTAACAAACTAATAATCTCTTTATGGACTGAGTTTTCATATTTGGTTAATGATCAAACTATCAGTATAAGAAAACAGTTTGTAACCCAATGCTACATCAGTAGGGAGTTGAGTCTGGCATCTGGAGGATTCCTTCAACTAGAATAACACTTAATGTTTGTGATTTTTCAAATTATATGAAATCTGAAATGATTGACATGCTTATAAAATATGCATTAAGGCTGCAATAACTTTTTGGTGTTATTTGCATATTACTTAATGGTTGTAGCATTGCTTAATTAATAAAACAAGTTTTCAGTGTGATATAGCTACATGTTGCTGTCATGAAACAGCATGAAGATGGAAGGCACTGGAAGGCATTATTTTACATAAATGCATGCATTTATATTTGCAGATGCTGTATTTAAATTGCTCTCATCTCATTTGTAACACTGAGTCAGTTTCACACAGCTGCTATAATAAAGACATGGCTCTTCTGTTGAACGAGCTGTGTGTGTGTGTGTGTGTGTTTGATGTAATTCTCCTCGTCACCGCTCCACCTCCCTCCCTGACTCCACAGTGTGTTTCTCCCCAGAGAGCTGCTCTGACTCCACAGGAGTCCTGCCATCATCTGACAGCCAGAGGAGGTGTGTGCGTGTGTGTGTGTGTGTGTGTGTGTGTGTGTGTATGTTCAAGAAGTACTTTCACAGCCTCAGTGAATCATTTTGTTTTCCCCTGTGTAGATTACATTATCAGACACCCAATTATAATACTGCCAAGACCTTCTAAATTATTAAATATAGCATGTGTTGTCCCTTCGTTTGACAGGAGTGTAAGCTGCCTCCTAAGAAGATAATGTATACAGTTTACTGGCCTAAAAAGCATTTTAACAAGAAGAGTCACAACATGTTTTGTCAGACTATGGCTTGAGTCTCCTGTTGACATTGAGACTGCCTGTCCACTAGAAGAATCGGCATCTGTTATTCAGTAGTAACCCTTTTTAAACTTTAAACTTTTTCACTAATGGTTTAACAGGTTTTTCTTATAACATAATCTGAACTTTCACACTTCCTCATAGATAGCCAGTAGATCTGTTCCATTGTACAAAATGTTATAAGACATGAATGTGTATTATCGGGTGCTATACAGATATAAGAGAATGTGGTTATGACTTGCTCACATGAGGTAGTACCACAACATTGTTATTATTCAAATTCCCTTTTCCACCACAATGTTAACCTGATGTTTGAATTTGACAGACACAAGTTAAACAATGAAACGTGTCTATAGTGTCTTTGATCTCTGGCACACAGCAGCTCTGCAGATTGAGCTCAAACAGAGTTGGTGACAGGTAGTTTAACATGGCAGCCATTTTGGAGATTAGGTCTGCTGCTTCCAAACTGTCAGGCTGTTACTCAAGTTTTCTGGCCTGCTGTTAACCTGCACCACTATGGTCAGTGTTGAAAGCTGACATGCAATGAGGGAAATACAATTTTCATCTTTTACCTATTGTGGGTCTAGACTGTACTAGGCCATATTGATCTGATATTGTATCTAGACATGATGGTGTGAGGAGACAGAAGATAGGCTTAATACACAGAACATTTGTGAGAGAGCACTCTCTCTCTTTCTCTCTGTCTCTGTTTCTCTAATGACTTGTAAAATCATGTGGAAATTTTAAGAAACTATGTGATGCAGCTTCATGCAAACATTACTATGCAAAGTTAAAGAAATAAACTATAACAATTCAATTACAGTGATTTCAGATTTAAATAATCCTGTCAGAAGTTTTGAAAATCCCAAATGTGTTTGTAATCAAGCTATAATTTTGAATTCAAGTATGTGAGATGTTTTGTAATGCTGTTGAATACATTTCCATCACAGCAGTATCCAAGTCATTTGCTCTTCAGTTGTACAGACATTAAACTGGGCAGCATCTCCTCTGTCAGAGTGAGGTGAAGAGATCTTTTGATGAGTGTTTGTCTCCTGGTTGCTGCTAGAAGCGGCTGTCGAGTGCCTTTGCATACCCTTCAGTCCATAATGAGCCCTCTCTCCCTCACTAAAACCTCCAAATGGAACAGACTTTCCTGACGAAAGGCTGGAGGAGAATGTGTCTGTGTGTGTGTGTGTGTGTGTGTGTGTGTGTGTGTGTGTGTGTGTGTGTGTACCTACACATAGTCTGATCAATGAAGTTGATTAGAGTTTATAGTAATCAGTACTACCACCTTTTGAGTTGATTCTTAATACAATGAACAGGTAATTGTTCCTCTGATCTTGATGTGCATGTTAAAATTCATATCATGATATCAGCAGTAAATAACATGACATTTAAGAAATGTCTGCATGTCAAATGTCTGACATTAAATTAAGATGAGTAATAGAAGTACAAACATTCTGTTTGTAACAAAGTTTCAGAGTACTTTTTTCTTTGATGTTTTTAAGATTGATGATGAGTTTCCTTTTTGATTCCAAGGGAAGTTATTTATCTGACAAATGATGATGATCAGTCTCCATCAGCAGTGAATATTAATACCCACTTGGACTCCACACAGTTGGCTGATTATTGACAACAGCCTGTCAGTTAATATGCATGTCACTCATGAATCATATTAAACAGAAAACCAGTCAGATGTTGCAAATAACCACATCATTAGAACTTTCAATTAAATGGGAGCCTCCATTAAGGTTTTAGTCAGTCATAATTTCCTTTGATGTTATGTTATTATTCATATTTCTCTTTAGTATCTGAGTCTTTTGTAATGAATTGCATACCTTATTAACCATGATTACAGTGCCATCAATTAGTACAAACCTGGAGATATAGAAACCAAGAAATGCAAAAGTTAAAGCAAGAAATAAAAAAAAACAACTGTTGAATCAGTCATTACAGAAAAATCCTGATCCAAGCAGCCTGCAGACAGCTGGATGGTTCTGCTGAAGTGTTTCCCTGGCTCATCCTAGTAGGAACAACAAGGAGGGGACAGTGATGTCATGGCCTGGCAGAACTGGGGTTTGGACATGTGTGCAGCGAGATTCAGAGTAAACTGTGTCAAACCTACACCTGACCTCCAGCCTGGCCCTGTGTATGAGTCATAGACCAATCCTGACTGGATGTGACAGTCCTGTCCTCTCCTTGTTCCTCCTCCTAGCTGTATTCTGTGACCTGGTTTCCCCTTTGAGTCTCAGGTCATAAAACAGTAGCTGGTCATTACTCCACTACCAGGCAGAGCTGGTAGCTGATGTTAGTCCACTGTGAAGCTCTGCTCTCCAGAAACCCCTGTAAGGTTTATTCTGACATCAACCCAGCAGGTTAGTTAGTCAGGTTAGTAACTGGCAGGTTGCTGGTTCTATTCCTAGAGCTGATAGTTGTAGTAGAAATGTAAGAGCAGGTTGGTGAGATGAGGACAAAGCTGCCCTTTGTTGAAACCCTGTAAATATATGCAATGATTTTTTTTTAGACTCTACCTTGTCTCAGGAACATTACACAGATATTTATATATAACTATCTTGAGAGAGAAGTTGTTTGATGATTATGTTAGTACACTGCAGTTTGCAATTAACAGTGGCATCATTGTTTGATATTTCAGGGACAAACTTAACCTAAACCATGATCCCTCTCCTCATCCAAAATTGATTCTCCATAGGTGGATGTATGAAAGGCTACAAGATTCATTGACCTACTACTAGGTAAGCACCATAGTTGTCGTCCTAGGCAGGTTTTTGAGTTGGGGATCTGATCAATGCTGAGAACAAGAATAGTTGTGGTGTTAATTCAACAAAACATCTGTGATGGGAGGTGTTCACCTGATAAAACAAATCACATGGCTGGTCATCTCAATAGTTTTCCTCTGGCATCTAAGCCAGATTTCACTCAACTTAGTTTAATACCACAGGGTGTAGTTACAGCAGATCCTATCCATAGTTAAATATCTAAGAGTGTCTGAAATGCCTAATGCCTTAGAGAGTGGGAAAGAGAGAGACAGAGAGAGAAACTATTAGGTATTATTAAAGCTGGGGTGAAAAAAGGGGAAACTCTTATGTCCACCCTGACCATTAATAGCCACTGACCAAGATTATGATTTGCAACCCCTGAAAATCTCTTCTGGATATTACCATGGTTCAGTGACCCAGGACAAAGCTATAATGTAGTGAGGAATTGCAGGGGAAATTGGATTTTCAATACAATATTCCTCAGGAGCAATTTCACCCTCCCTCTAAATATCACTGTATCTGCGAAAAAGTCTAGTATGAATGTTGTATTGAATAGCATTATATGAAACCTGAGATACTAGCTGGCATTGTGAGTGTCTGACATTTTTTGAAACTAGCTATTAGACTGTGAGCATACTGCAGTTCAAGCCGACCCAAAGATAGGAAAATATGATTAGTGTGTGCGCAATGTTTTGTTGGTCCACCGTCGGCTGTTTGGGTTGTTTTTAGCCAAATTACAGCAAAGAGGAAAGGGTTTACCAGGTTGCTTGGTCGGTATTGTAATCACCTAGCTAGAAGCGACTGTGGAGTCATTAGTACTATTCTTTTCTTTCTTCTCCATGGTTGGTAAGGAGTCATCCACAGACACCAGTGGAGCCTCTGCCAGGCTCTTATTTGTGGACTTTTCCTCCTCATTCAACACCATGCAGCCTGCCATCCAGCTACCTTGGGTAGAGCAGGGCTGTTTCTTATCCTGCGTCTCTCCACGCCTGTCTGATCCTATTAGACCACAACACGTCTGCCATGCTGATCAACACTGTAGCCCAGCAGATGGTGAGCTGATGACATTTATAATGGAGATAATTAACAATAAATCACCTGATAATAGAAATTAGATTGGCTTTTACTTCTATCCATGTATTTGAAGTTTGGACTTACATGGTTTCCCTTGAATATAGCAGTTCAATTCTATTCAAATTAATTTTATGTAGGCCAGTACCCTCCGGTCCCCAGTTTAAATGAAGGACACATCCACTGGTCTCCTCACATGATGTGAACTTTCTGACACTATCTAGTCAGTGTTTCTTCTCTTGGTCAGCCAGAGGGATGGTGTGTGTCCCCTCAGTGTCCAGTCCTTGGTCCTGTCCTCTCATATCTTCCCATGTTCTCCTATAGCTGATCCAAAGCTGGACAGCTGTCCTCCGTCCCTCCTCTCTTCTGTCAAAGCCAGAGGGCTGGAGCTGTTCTCTTGTGTCTAGTCAGCGGTTGGACCTCGTCTCTCTCTCTCTCTCTCTGTCTCTTCTCCACCAGACTCCCCAGAAACCACAGACAGACTAACCTCCATCTTCTGCCTTCCAAACCAGGACAAGGCTTCACATCTCCTTCAGCCATGTCCTTGTCACTGCCCAACCCACTGATGAAGAGGGCTTTAAATAGGATCCTTCACAGCTATTTGGTTGTATTTTACACAGAATCTTTGGAGTGATGTGGAGTAATGTGAATGATTATTTTGCTCATCCTGATCAGAATAGTATACATCATTTATTTGAATTTCTGAATTCTGTGTGCAGATGCTATATTATGATTAGGCTAGTTGCTTTAATCAGTGCATTTCTTTTGAAGGGATGATCATTTCTTTGGCAATGGCAGGCTTCTATTGATGTTGCAGCTACTACAGTCATTCATCTTGATCTCCTCCTCTTTTTCCTCTTGTTTCTTCTCCTCCTCCTCTACCACCTGCTCCTTTGTTTCATCCTCTTCTTTTACTGAATAGTGATAGATATAGTGTCAAGTCAAAACCAACTTACTATTGGTTTTGCATGAAATAATTTAGTAATTAACTGATTATGCATCTGGTTGTAGCATAGCTAAGTGGAGGCAGTAGCCCAAAGGTTAAATTACTCTCTGAGGTTAGAATGGAAGAATTTTCCAATATTATACTTAATGTATTCAGAGC
This sequence comes from Centroberyx affinis, assembly GCF_046629955.1. Classification (NCBI taxonomy): domain Eukaryota; kingdom Metazoa; phylum Chordata; class Actinopteri; order Beryciformes; family Berycidae; genus Centroberyx; species Centroberyx affinis. The sequence continues at coordinate 20,231 of NW_027281510.1, read as the reverse complement.
ACAAACTGATTGCTGGTTAGAGGCTGAATGACAACTTGGATTTCTTTTCATTGCTGTGGTTACAGTTCTGCTACAGTGCAGCCATGGATGCTAGCTACGAGCTTTTATATGGTTGCAGTCCTGCTGAACAATTTTTTGGTGGAAGCTTGTAAATTAGCTTAGCTTGTAATAAAATCATTTTAAAATACTGTTTGTGTGAAATGATTAATGTATTTGGTAAGTAGCAGTCTAATAAGCGGGATAACACACAGAGAGCCGGTCATGTGTTACTGATGTGTTACAATACTGAATGCACATGTACTGTTCCCCTGAGGGGATATTGTGGACTGATACACTCCTGGACTATTCCTTTGTTGAAATAAAAAAAAAAATGAATTATACAAAGAAGATGTTAAACTGATAGAGGACTGGTGTTTGTTTGATGCTACAGTATGTTTGAACTTCTTGACAGCATATGGATAAGAGCATCACTGTGCCTGACAGACACCCTGTAGTGGACATGAGTTACTGCAGTCGTTATGTGGTCACCACATCAGCAGCATTTCCAACTATCTGCATGGTTTACAGTTGGGATGACAACAGTGTTTTGACAGAGCCAGATGGAGCGAATAAGATACGGGTCAGAGACACAGTTAGACATGGCCGACATGGAGCAACATGGCCGACATGACTAGCATGACTAACATAGTCATGGTTTGGAGAAAGGACTTGGTCTGACAGGAGACATGGAAGTGGACGAGCTAACAAGTCTGCAGAGACTCAACAGGAGAATCCTCAGGAGAACAACTGAGGACTCTCCATCTCTGTTCAATCAGTTCAGGAAATGCAGCTGAATCCAACAGTTAGAAGTGGCTGAGAGAGAGAAGGGGGAGAGGTAGAGAGACAAAGACAGTGAGAGAGAAAGAGAGATCCAGTATGTAGGTGGAGTGAAAAATACTGATGTGGGTTGAACCATGACCTTGTGCTTACAGAGATGTTACCGAAACACCATTACAGATTCACAATCACACCATTTGTCCGTACTCCTGTGGCTTCCAAGGAAACTAACCTGTCAAATGTCAGACTGACTTGTCAACAGCTTGACAGAAGAAGTTTTGTTAGGTTTGTTTTTATTGCCCCAGGGAACCAGAAGCTTTTCATGTTGGGTATGAAAACAGCCTTATCACAGGATTACATCCATGTTGCAGACACACACACACACACACACACACACACACACACACACACACACACCTTTTGCTATACATCCAGTAGATCCTCTATTGTTCAACCAAAGTCCCTGTCTGTTCTTTCCATTGGTCTGTCATTGCTGTATGAATTCAAGTTGTGGTCGGCCATGACAGACAACACAGTCCCCTCTCCCTGCATGTCAGTGAGGTGCTGGTGGAGACAGTGTACACAGTGGAGTCAGTCAACACAGTCCCAGACCTGAACACACAGAGGTTCAAAAAGTCCTGGCAGTGTGGTTTCTCCAGGCTGGGACAGAGAAACATGGGGAAAGAGTGTATAGGCTGCTGTAATGTGAAGCTTAAACCATATTTTCATTGTTTTTCCATTCCAGAACAGGGCTTTTCACACAGTACACGCTTAGTTTAGGATTATCTTAACCCTATCTGTCTCTGCCTGCGACCAGTTATTTTCCTTTCTTTATGTTTTTTTTCCTTATTCCTCTGTTTGCTTTTGGCTGCTGTCACAATAGTATAATATTCTGTGGTAATAAAAACACTTGAGCCTAGTAATGCCATGGAGTGTTGCTTAGCAATTTTTTGAGTTTGTAATTAGACAACACACAAGGGATGCAAAGTCTTCTAATCCTTTTCACACAGCCAACAGATAACCCAGTTTTTAAACAATTTTCTGGGCATAACCCTGCTCCGGAGCAGGGTCAGCTAGCCCTGGGCTAAAGTCGGGGTTATACGACTTTGCAATTTGCCTATGCAAAATGTTTGTTAGCCCAGGACTAAAAGACAAGTTTGCCCAGGGGTAAGGAAGCACTTAGACCCAGGCTGCCGGTTTTGGCAGTAGAAGATATTGAATGATTTCTGATAGATGTGATAGATGTATTAATAATGTGTTTTTTAATTGAAATTGAGAATAATAAATTGCTGGATAGTGCTGGATTGACAGTTAATTGAAAGTGTTCTAGTCTTAATATATTATATTCCAGCCTCATGGAGGAAAGCAATATGAATATCAATCAGAACGTTCTGTAATCCCATTGAATATTCAGATTATAGAAGCAATAAATACCAGTGAAGGAGATGAGCATTAATCTAAATTACTGATGATGTCATCCTGTTTCTACCAGTTTATTCATAGATGAAGTCACAGACATCATAGGTCTAATAGGAACCAGAAAATACTCTTTTTTTTCCATCATTGATTTTAGTCCAAAGACAAAGACTGTCCTATCAGTCCAGGATCAGACCGTAATCCTGTTTGGAAAGCCAGATGGGTGTGGTTTGTAGATGTAGGACTGATCCACAGGTTCATATTAACCAGACAAAATAAACCAAAAGTAGCCGTTAAGAATTGATTCAGAGTTAATGGACTTTGTGGGTTTTTCAACTTCAGTCAATAGATTCAGATTAGTGGAAATACCTTGCAGTTTGATTAATCGACAGAGTACTTGTCTTAATAGAATCTTAATTAACATATTTTAATCACATTAATCCACATGATGTTCCATTGTCTCCTGTTTTTCTTTCTTTCTGTAACACTTTGATGCAGCAGTGGTTAAGGAATTTTGACTGTTGCTAAGAGTGAAGTTACTTCAAAGATTGGTTTCATTGCTGTGTGTGTGTGTGTGTGTGTGTGTGTGTGTGTGTGTACACACACACATTTTTGCATTTGTATCTCATTGCCTTCACCACTCATGCCTTCACTAATTGAAGCTAAACTAACACACTAACCTATATGGAGTTTTTCTACAAAACGTTAAAAAGCCATTTCTCATCATGCCACAGTCCACCTCTTCATCCATCTCATTACTCAGTGGTCGACCAGGGCCATGAATCCAGCCAATCAGGGTTCTGAGGTTTCTATCCTGAATGTACAATGTTGTTTCTGAGAAAGTACTGTGGAAAACACTCTCATTACATGATCCAGTCCAAAATGATCCCTGCACCCCATGCTACCTGCAACTCTATGAATGTAATTTATCTTCTAACATGTACCTGTGGAGTGCAATATGTAGAAAAAACCTTGAGGCTTGTTAAAACTTGTATTATTGAACATCTCAGTACAATTAGACGCAAAGATGAAACCATGCACGCAGAGGGGGAAATCTTGTTAAGAACAGAGAGCCACTGGATCTTTTATCTTAAGACTTGCACTTTTTGAACATTTTTGTGAGCAGATCATGGCTTAATAAATGCCTTGAAAAGACTCCTTGGTCTTTTTGATTTTAAGTAGAAGCACACACCCTACCACCACGACACCCCACCCGCACCCCGCACCCAGACAGTCACACTAAAGACTAGAACAGACCAAAGTCTTTAGGGAAGCTTTCCCAGGGTTTGTTAGCTAGCTGAAAACTCCGGTGGGGTGGAGCAGAGTCCAAGTACAACAAGAGGAAAACACTCATAAATCAAACGCTCTCTACAGAATCACAGATAGTCAACTGGAGGCCTGTGTGATGGAAGCCACTGGGGTGGCGTCACTAGAAATAGACAAAGGAGTGCTTTATTCAGGACAGAGACCAACAGGGAAACTAGAGCTCCGAGAGTCATTAGCTTCACAGTACGACTACTGCAGAGTATCTGCAACTTTACTGTAAATGATACAGGTCACAGCATAGAGAGGAGAGAACGCTGTGTAATGTGGTGTCATATTTTTAGCATGTTAGATCAATATAGATCCATTCTGTAATGTGTCCTGATACTTGATGGATGAGGAGTCAAGTAGCTAAACTTTCAGTCAGACACTTTACTGTCGAAAACTATTCTGCAGCTTAATTTCCTGAAATGAATATGGTCTGTGTTATTCAAGAGGCTTTCTCTTGCATTCACAATGCACAACATGTAATCCATACTAAATGCAAGTCTCAACTCTACAAAGTCCAGCTCTATGACAAGATCTCTATGTCAGACAAACATGTGTCACCATATGAAGACGAGGTGTGAAACCTTTACCTGAGTCTTAATGGGGAATAGAGAATAGAAGGCAAGTAAAGTGAACCATACAAAGGGAACCTATACAAAGGGATTTGCACCATGGCACCAACAACAGATGTCAGAGACATAAAAAAGCAGCTGTCTCCTGTCTCTTCTAATATGGCAGCTTCATGAAAGCCTGTCTCCACCACTACAAACACTATAAAACCCCACTGACATGGACTTGACAACCAATAATTGGACAGTAATGAGAAACAGACAGAGTTTTGTCTGTCAGCTAATTATCATGCATCAATATGAAAGTGACAGTTGGAAGGAGATGTTGTTTATTTACATGTTCTTTGATATAAAAACAGAAAACCAGGAGGGTCAGGGAATGTTACAAATTTCAAATATAAAAAAATTCACGGGACCAGATCCATCTAAGGTAGGAAATAACATTGGATAAACCAATTCCAGTTGATAAATCTAGTCAAAATTTGGCTGAAGAAGTTTTTGAACGAAAATGTTTTTGAACCTTCAATTAACAGTGATTAACAGTGATTAGATAATTACATTACTTGTAAGCTAGTGATATTTATCATAGATTTTGATGACTCGTTGACTTAAACAGTTTAGTCCATATAGAACGCTGTTGTGCTAAACGTTTTGAAAAAGTTGACTCAATATTGAGATATGCTTGTAACCAATTGTAAAAGAACTGTATAAAAAAGTTGCGTAGTTGAGCACGAACTCTGAAATGCAGATTTACATGCTGTGGACCAACATGAATTGGATTCTGTGGCAACAGCACAAATTGGACACAACATTTTCAGCTAAAGGTTGGCTAACAGGCCTAAGTTTACTTACTTAGGCCCATCGCTCATCAGGGAGCATAGGCCATTGACAACTCTTCTCCATTGCAGCCTATTCTATGCAGTCTTCTCCAGCTCATTCCACCACATGACCGTTTTCTTGGCCTCTGTCTCCCGTCTTGGCATCTCCCATCTCCAGGTGTTCCGTGGGCGTCTTCCCTTGTGGGTTCATGCAGGTCAGGCTTTGTCTTGTAATGTTGGTGGGGAGTTTTCGGAGGGTATGACCAAGCCATCCTGATTTCCCCTCCGAATCGCCTCCTCTACAGGGTTGGTGCGCTCCCATAGGTCAGTGTTGCTGAGCCTGTCTATCCAACTGTCTGTCCACCTGGAGTATTCATTTCAGACACGTGTTTATGAAGGTTTGACTTGCTGTTATAGATAGTATTCGATCAGCGTCATCACGGTCACCGCGGCCATATTGTTGACATAGCGCTGCAGTTGTCAACTAGTGACAGCCTAGGTGACAGCAGCGCTAATAGGAAGCTAGCCGGCGTTAGCGTTATCTCTGTTGTCTATTAACGTTACCGTTTCTGTTGCGTTAGGATCTATTACAAAATAACGATGGTGTCCTGCGTTGTACACGGCTGTAGTAATGACAGCAATAAAACCCCCGGGGTTAGTTTGTATGCCTCCCTACTGTCCGCAGATGTGAAGGGAGAGAGAGGATGAGAGAGATGTGTGGATAGTTAGGAGAAACAGGCGAAACCTTCAGCCAGCTCCTCACCACAACGTCTGTTCACCTCATTTTACCACAGGAACAGTGAACAGGTGTGTGGTGTAGCTGCTTCTCCAGCTTCTCCTCCTCCTCTGACTTTTTTGCCTTATGGCGGATCACAAACAGGTACACCACACAACTGTTCACTGTTAACTCATTAGCTAACATTATTGGCGTTGGATCAATCATGACCAATCAATTTACAAACTCTTCTTCCCTTAGCTAATGTTATTGCCTACCTGTGGTAAACAAAAAAAACCTGAGGTGAACAGACTTTGCTGTGAGGAGCTGGCAGAAAGTTTTGCATGTTTCTCCTAACTATCCACACATCTCTCCTGTGCTGGCTTAGATCCTCAGTCTCTCTCCCTTCACATCTGCGGACAGTAGGGAGGCATACTACAGCCGTGTACAACGCAGGACATCATCGCTATTTTGTAATAGATCCTAACGCAACAGAAACGGTAATAGACAACAGAGATAGCGCTAACGCCGGCTAGCTTCCTATTAGCGCTGCTGTCACCTAGGCTGTCACTTGTTGACAACTGCAGCGCTATGTCAACAATATGGCCGCGGCGACCGTGATGACGCTGATCGAATACTATCTATTGTTGCTTTTGTTGTCCTGTTTCTGAGCGATAGAGGAGCACTGGTTTCACATTTGAATTAAATAGACAGATTTGGGTTTGGGTTTTTACTTTCCATGAGCTCCATATGTTCCTCAAAGAGATGAAGGCTATGCATGCTTTTTGGATTCTGGCCTTGAAGTCCTCTTCAGTTCCACCCTGTTTGGTGATGATGCTGCCCAGGTAGGTGAATGAGCTGACCTCCTTCTATGGTTGGTTTCTGAGTGTGACTGGGCGGTTACATTTGGTGTTTAATGATCTTGGTTTTGTTTCTGTGTATGTTTTGACCCAGCTGTGATCATATGATGTCCAGCATCTGTTGGTGATTGTGTGCGTCCGCAAAGTCCAGATCTTCCAGTTGAGTCCATACAGACCATTGAATGCCATTGTTTTTGCTTTTGGTGGTCTTTCTCATTACCCAATCAATAGCAATTAGGAAGAGGAATGGTGACAGGAGGCAACCCTGCTTCAACCAGGTCAGCACTCCGAAAGGTGTGCCTGCCAGCATGTACCACCCTGCATGTTGGTTTGTCATGGCTGGTTTGCATCATTTTTACAAGCTTCTCTGGTATCCTGTAGTGCCTCCATAGAGTTTCTCTGTCCAGGCTATCAAATGCCTTCTCATAGTCCACAACGTTGATATAAATGGACGAGTTCCATTCAATGGACTGCTCAACCATTATGTGGAGAGTGGCGATTTGGTCTGAGCACGATCAGTCCTGGTGGAAGCCTACTCTTATCTGTGCCTGGGTCCTTCCCAGGCACAGATAAGAGTGTTATCCCCTTGTAGTTTCTGCAGTCTCGTAGGTCTCCTTTCTTTGGGATTTCCATTATATCTCCTGTTTTCCAGTCCTGATTCCTCCTGCCATATTTTGTTGAATAAACCAAACAATATGTCAGTGGAGGTGTTCAGGTCCGCTTTGATCACTTCTGTGGGGAGACTGTCAGGGCCGGGCGCTTTGCCGTTGTTCAGGTGATGGATAGGTTTCCGGATCTCCTCTTTGCTTGGGCTGTTGCAGTTAATCTGGAGGTCTGTTTCTGCTGGTAGGATGTCAGGTGTGGTCTGAGGTGCTGGCCTGTTCAGTAACTCTGCCCATCTTTTCAGTTGGTCATCTTGTGTAGTAAGTGTTGTTCCATTTTTGTCTTTAAAGTGGATACAGACAACTTTTCAACTTTCCCCCCGTTGTCCCCCCCTAGCGTTTCCAAGTGGTATTGTTGTTTGCGCCGTTGTCGCAAAGACAACTGGATCGCTTTCCGTTAGAGCCTAGCTCCGTGCAATAGAACAAACCATCTGTCTTGATCATAACACAATATAGTAACTTTCACCACTGCTCATTTTAGAAAGGCCACTGCAAGAAAACGTGTTCTTTGTTTAGATTATCAAACAGACAATGGATCATTTGTTTGTTTCTGGCTGCTAGCGTTAGCGTTAGCTAGCGTAGCTAGTGTTAGCAACATGGCTAACGTTGCTACTAGCTACCCTAGCTAACGCTAGCAGCCAGAAACAAACATAGTTAGATGTTTGTTTTTTTTGTTCCAGAAACAAACATAGATGTTTGTTTCTTGCTGGTCCTGGCTTCCTTGTAGCTCCTGGTTCGTTTTCTGGCTGCTAGCGGTAGCATTAGCAACATGGCTATAACGCTACCGCCAGCAGCCTGGCTACTGTCCAAAGCAAGAAACAACTGTAAGAATCCCAATTTGAACTAGAAACCCTGATCTCAGTGCTATGATAAAGGCAGAGTAAAACATCCGGTAGTATTAATAAGTAGGCAGGTTGTGTTACTTACTGATCCAGTACAAAGAATGCCAACTGAATGTCGGTTTTGAACCCTCTCAAGTCCCGGAGCTGTCTCCATCGAGTGAATGCCCGTCCGAGGTTCACTCTTGTTTTACCTCTATTTCTATCACTCTCCCTCTTCGCCTTCTTTGTCTCCTCCATCAACAGGGTTCTTTTTCTCTAGCCGGGTAGAGTTTCCACGGTCACTTCGGTTGTTCCACCGTCTGCCATTTCCACTACTGGGGATAGCTACCGATAGCTACCGAGGAAAACCTATCCTATTCCTCTTTTGGTTGCGCAATGGATGACGCACTTCCTTTGTGCCGTAAATCGAGCCTTCATTCTCCTGGGAGATCGTGCCCGGTGGCAGACAGAATTGCATAGTGAAAGCAAGGCTTATAGTTATAGTGTTTAGAATCTAAACACTGATGGTGTCATTATTCTATAGCCATTACACTATGCAATCAACATTTACTTCATAATGATAAGTTAAAGCAAAAAAGTTGGCTATATGGTCTTTAATGGTTTCTCCTGTGTTTGGTGTTTCCCCGCCAGTTTCTTCGTAATGTTATAGAGCTGTTTCACATTTCTCTTCACCACAGCTGCCTTTGCTTCCGTGGCATACTTTTTCTGTGCTGTTGCTTTCTCTGCCCAGGTTTAGCTGTTGTTGCTTTTTAATACTTTTCTTGCTTGAACCTTCTTCAAAGATGCAGGAACCTCAGAGCATTCACAGTAATCAGTCAGTTTAGCATGAAGGCAATTAAATGGTTAGGTGAGTTTTACATCATGCAGTAATAAATACTGAAATTTTCATAATGTTTGTATTATTGGAGCCTTCAGACAAGAACTACATGGTTCTTCATCTAGGTATAAAGTATGAACTGTTGTAATTATATTGTCGCCTGCAGTATAAGAATTAGTCTTTCCATTGACCTCCATCCAAGTGTGTTGATTTGTTTTCCTTCAACAATAATCCATCAGGTGGAACAGGAGACTAACTACAGAAGTACAGTGATTTGATTTTGACAGCTATTTTCCCATTTTACAAAATAATGTGAATTGAGAATGTGTATACTGTACTACTGTGCTTGTTTCTGTCACATCCCACTCACTACATCTCACGTTTTCCCATGTGTGTTCTCACTGTTCAAAGGAACAGCAGGGTGAATTCAGTTTCTTTCCTCTATAATATATCAGACTTAAGGCTTTTCTCTAATGTTGGTCTCTGGAGGAGCTTATTCACCACTCTCTTCTCTTCTCTTCTCTTCTCTTCTCTTCTCTTCTCTTCTCTTCTCTTCCTTTAGCCTGGTTGGTTTATCAAAGGCTCCAATATATTTTGAGTAATCCCTCTCCTTGAAAGGAAAATAAATGAATTAATATTAATGTATCACTTTAGATATATTAAATGAAATAACTTTTGATGGTTGAGGTTCAGCCAGAAATGAACATTCAAAAGACCAATCTGATTGAACTCTGGCATCTCTTGAGTATTTTTATAAGAGCAGTAGACTATATTGATGTGTATGTTTGACTTTTACCTTGAACAGCTTTCCCATCTGTTGTTGACTGAGAGATAACTCCCACTCAATAACACATGTGTTTAATGAGATCCATTTGGAGAGACAATTGAAGTGAAGTTGTGTATTACACCCACCATCTTGACCTCTTTATCTGTAAGTGCTGAAGTGGTTGAGCCCCAATCTCCTCTATTACTGCATGTTACCTGCTCAGTCCCCCAGTCACACTGAGAAGAAAGAGAAGAGGAGGAGTGCAGGGAAGAGAGGAAGATACAACAGCATGATAGAATCAGATGCTGCAGGTCTACAGTCGAGGATGGCATTGCTTTCTGTCACGTGATCAGCTGGAAAGGAGCCTGTTGATCTCTCTCTCTCTCTCTCTCTCTCTCTCTCTCTCTCTCTCTCTCTGGATTTTGTACTATTGGTCATTAATTTGTTAGAGGTCTCTCTCTGGTCTGCTTGATAGAAGTAGAACTCTCCCTCCACTTTGTCCTGCAACACTGGTCAGAATGGTTCATCTGGTTCAGATGGGGAATATCGAGGGGTGTGCAAAGGCCACAAGAGAGTCTGCTGTGAGGGGGACAAGTATATTGAACAGAGCAGAATAAAGTATTGAATAAATCAGTTTTAAAGCAAGAATAAATAAATAAAATCATAGCAAGACAGAATAAATGGTAACAGATGAATAGCTGATGTACTGCAGTGACTAAACCAGTCTGCTTTCCAGAGATTTGTCTACACAGCAGTGAGCCAAGCTCTGTTCTCTGCTCCTGCACTGTCTCTATCCATGGTCCTGGGAGCCTGGATCAACTTACTGTATGTCAGTCCCATGTTATTTTACCAGAGGTATTAACAGGTATGTAGTACACACATCAATATACAGTAGATGTCTGTTCACTGTCCAAGGACCAAAGCATGTGTTGCTGATAAACTGCATGGCTCCATCTATCTATTCGTGTAGTTCAGTTCAGTTCAGTTCTGTTTCTGTCCTTGGCACTGACCTCACCAGCCTGCTGAATCCTGAATGAACAGCAAGGCCACATCTCAATATAAGACTGGAGTCCCAAACATCTGAAGATATTCTTTTAAGTTTGGAGTTATCCTTCATTTCCAACCAAGAAATGACCTCAGTCTTGACCTAGCATTGTGATATAAAAGTTTGATTTTCTTTCAAAAATTATTTTGTCTACCGTAACTTCACCCCAGATTTAGTAGTTACGCATCAATATTCAATACCATTACTTTCATAGGATATCGATTTTGAATGTAGGAAACAGTGTCAGCGAATAATGAAATGACAGCAATAAAACGTGTCGTGGTGCAGCTAGAAGTAGACCTAAATGTGACACTCAGCTGGACCGCGCTGGTTTTGAAATGCCCACATTGATGTGGCTTACAGCCCTTCACATCAACCAATTCTCATGTTATTAGCCTCCCAATTATTTCTGGACACTCAACATAACATGCGCAATTGCCTGAATATTTAACTGTGGGACTTACAGGTCCGCACTCCAAAAAAATTCTGTTTTGCAGTCATCTATGCAAATATGAATATTGATTGTCCCAGCAGAGACCTAATAGATTACAGAATATGCTAACATGTTTACAAACTAAACGAATCATGCTTACCTTGTCTAATTTTCCAAAATAGTCCACACAGCGGACTTATGGACAGCAAATTCAACTTTTAGCCATGACGCTGTCTGAAGTTTACCATAACACACTCTGCAGAGCAGCTCATTCATGTGTGACGTGATTACTATGCGCTTGTTGTTACTTTCTAGTAGGGTAATCACCTGTCTTCATATGGAAATGAGACAGGTTTTTGGAAGGGAGGGGAAAGGAAAGAAGAGTCAACTATTGGGAGTATTACATGGCAGACAAGAAAAAAGACAAAAAAAACGTGTCATGCCACCAGGTGTGCCAGGTCCATGCAAATAGGTACCGGAATGCAGGTAGTCCACAACCGCGAGGTGCTGGATCCTGTTCCGGCAGGATCCGGCACAAATTCAGCACTGCTGTCAACTCTTTGAACTTTTTTACAAGCGAGGCTCCCTGCTATTCTTGGTAAGGCTCTACTTACCCAATGTCCTTTCATTTACCATATATTAGGTGTGAATGAGGATTTTGTAGCATCGACAAGTGTTCTGAAATACTAAAACAGTTATTCTCCCTCTGTCAGTCACAGCACTGAAGGACCCCTGCCTGGGCTACTAACACTGCCTGTTCAAAATCACCGGTCTTATTCAAAAGATCAGTAGAAGCTGTGTGACCAGAAGCCGTTGGTAACTCCTCCAGAATAGAGTGATGGAGCTATAATGGGTGGGAGCTCTGTGACCCAGTGGGTGGTAGCTAGATGAAATGCCTGGAGCAGAGTGGAGGAGCAGCCTTGTCTTGGGATCGTCAAGTCGCATGTGAAAAATGTATTTGAGTTAATCTCAGAATTCTGACTTTATTCTCAGAATTTTGAGATTAACCTCAGAACTCAAATACATTTTTCATATGTGACCCTAATGTGGCCCCCAAATGCTCTTCCACAGTCTTGCTCATTTCTTCTTTCTCATTGCCTTTGCTTTTTTTCTTCTGTTCTTTCTTTTGCTGTCTCTCTCTCTCCTGCCTGTGTCTTAATCCATTATGCCCAAAGACCAAAAGAGTCCTAAAGCTGCTATACTAACAGTCAAGTACAGCAGCAAATCCTGCAACACAAGCTTGAGGTTTTCACACCGACATCCAAAGCTTTGATGGAGGGCAGAAACCCTGTGAGCTGGAAATTAATTATGAATCAAGACACTTAGGGGTCAGGAACTTTGAACTTTTGTTCAGTAGTAGACATGAGTGGACTGGACTGTATGAAATGAATCTGAATTTTCTCCTTAATGAGGGAATGTAATGAAGTGGACTCGATTTTACCTACAGTGATGAGTTTCTGATTGCCAGAACTGCAAAACCTGAAGGAATTGTATGCAATTATGGATTGAAATGGACTGGTAGATTAGCCATGACTCTTATATAATGTGATGTAAACTGTCTTATTCCAATAATGGCAAAATCTCAGTTATTCTCACACTAGATAATGGGAAATTGTATTGTACCAATGCCTTGAGGCTGCCATCTGCCCACAGCAGAATTACTCATTTTAAACAGTTGTCTGTGGGAAGCATTGCATATTTATGCAGTTTGCTGCATGGAGCCATGATTCAAAGCAGATTTTATAAACCTTCTGTGTGCTGTGCAGTCTGGACCTAAATGGGTTGTGTTTATGTTGTGTATATAATTCACAAACTGTTGAAGGAATATAGAGTTTTTACAGAGGCTAAGAGCAAGTGTGTGATGGTGTTATGGTGTGTTACACTGAGGAGGCTCAGAGAGAAGACTGACATTATCATCCTGTTACTGGACTTTGAACTGTAAAGATATAAGCAGGAACGCTATCTTACAAGACACATGCCCACACACAGATCTGATATCATGTGGTAGTGTCATGAATAATGTATTACAGCATACAGCGTGTATTCCAAGGCAGAAATCATTTACTTTTCATCCTTCTTAGCAATGGCCTTTGCAGTTTTGACTCCAACATGAAACAAGACTTGTTTCCACAGAAAAAATGAACTCCAAGGAACTCTTTCCATACAAACAATGAAAAGCCTTTATTGTTTGATGGCTAATGCATTACAAACACATATTTAAAAATGTTTAAAAAGCACCGACACGTTGCAGTACAAGACTTGACTTGTACTGCAAGACTTGACTTGTCTTTGGAAATCATCAATCTCACATCTCTATGACTATGACAGCAAACTTTATTTCTCAGCGTCTTTATTTGATGTGATTCCATCTAACCTTTGCTTTGTTTCTCCCTCTGTGTTGCTGCTGGCACATTATAATGAAAACAGTATTCTTCCCCTCTGAGCTTAAAGTATAAATGAGCAGTGTGAAGGAAACAGGTGGAGAATATAAATTAAATTTACACAGTCTACCTGTTACATCAGGTCTGATGACTTGAAGCTTGACAGAGAAAGAGAGACAAATTCATAGAAAGAGAGAAATGATTAGAAAGACAGAATGTAATGGATATTGAAATGAAATTAAACCAGCTACACAGTTGTAGTAGTGGGGTACTTATAATGCCTCACTATCCCTAAAAAACTATTTCCGCCGCAGGGTGTCCGGTAAGAACTAAGCCTTGATGCCAATGTAATTCCAGAGCTCTTTATTGTTGCTACCAGCTAGCTGTAGAAGTTAGTATATGTGGTTCTGAAATAAAATGCAAAGATTTAAAATTGTATGATTCTGAACACTGACATTAAAGCTATGTACATAGCTATAAACAATCATAAATTCTACACCTTAAGTATACAGCCAGAAATCAGTAAATTATATGGGATAGCATAGTCTTAGTAAACATTGTCCACACATATGCAATATGCACCCATACGCATCAGTATCCAGGAACCATCACAGTAGACATTGCCCCCTACTGGTAACAGAGTGAATGCATGCACAGTGTATTCCGCCTAAATCAGAACAGTTTGACCCAGTTACTGGAGCCCCGAACTCTACAACTGAAGTTCGCCTGCGCGGTTGTAAGCATGACTGGAGAATTTGCTAGACCTAGCATGCCTGCTATATTCGCATCCGTCCGAATGGTAACATTTTGTATCTTAATTGAACACGCTCAGCAACATGGCAGCTGGTAGAACATGACAATGCTTGTCATATCAGGTTTCCGCTACTGGCTGGAATAGACATGTTTGGTCTGTTCCCTCATCCTGGGTACAGAGTGAGTTTAGTTTATTAATTTTGTTGAATGTCTCTAATAATGAGCTGCTTTACCACAACCAGTGTACTGAGGCTCAGTGGAAAAAGACCAGATGATTTCATTTAGAGAAACACATTCTGATCCTGATTTTCAAAACACGCACAGTTTGGAGAGAATTCAGCTTGATGTGTTTCTTTTTGTCTGACTGCTTCTTATCAATACTCAACACAGAAATAGACTGAGACACTGAGCACACACGTACATTCACTTTCACACACACAGAGTTAAGAGTTAAGAGCCCTCTGTCTCTCTTGAATCCCAGAGGAGAGAGATTTCTCTTCTCTCCTACAAAGCTGTTTCATCATTCTGCCTGAGACAGACTGGATCCTCAGTTTGACACTTTCTGCTTTAATATTGACAGGTTTGAAGACAACAGCTCAATCTCACACGTCTTTTTCTTTGCTTGTACACACAGATTGCTGACCACCTGTCACTGGAATATGTAAAGGAGTGTTACATTTTTTTTTAAATTTAATTTTGACAGGTTTGGAGACATCAGTACTCAGTACATCAGTTCCCAGTACTCCTTTTAAAAGAAGTATAGTATCACAATAAAACCCCCAAAAATCAATGAAGGAAGACTTACTAGACTTCTGTATCACACATTTAGACAGCACATTTTCCATGTTGGAGAATTAGAAATGTTTTAAAATGATAATAAAAGATGATGAATGTGCTGCAGGGGTCCTTACCAGATTGTGTCTTCTGTAGACCCTCCGACCTAGAGAGATTAATTACTAGAATGTGCAAACCTCCACCAACGATGAACAATTAACCAACTTGCAAAGCTGCAGCCTATGTAACGGTTTATATTTGTTTATCGTTTGTCGTCCAGGTTGGATTTTCCAACAAAATAGCACGAGTGTGATCCTGTTCAGTAGCCGACTTGGAAGTCCCAGATGTCAGACCTTCCCACCAGCATATGAACGCAGCATAATAGTTATGGCTACAAAACTGCCTGTAATAAATCTGCTGTCAGGATTTCATAGGGAAAAACACCACACTTCTCCAGAGAAACCAACTAGACTCCCTTTTCACTTTGAACTATAGTAGATACAGTTACACCACATGCCAGACACACTAAGTCCTATAAATCCTCTATAAGGATAATGAGGAGCAGATAACTTCAATATTCAAGCACCCATTCATCATATTTTAATAACATGTCATGTAGCATAACATATTCAACATGAGGTGTCTTTTCCAGCTTTAGTCCTCCTGTCACATGGAAATTAAACTGGCAGATATTAGTTCCCACAAGCCTGTCTTAGCTTCCTCATTTGATCCACCTACGACACACTTCCTTGTCCCTGCAAGCTCCACCAGTGATTTCGCAATGAGGAGGTCAAGCGAAGCCTAGCCAGCCTACGGAGGACCGAGCGGATCCGAAAGCGGAGGAAAAGGAAAGAGAAGGAAAGAGCCAGTTTCTTCAGAAACCCCTTAAAGCACACCAGACAGCTTCTTGAGGACAAAAAGAGCTGGAGGCTAGAGGTCACCAAGGAGGAGCTGGAGCAGCACATCAGAGGCCAGTACAGTGACCCTGCACGAAACGTCCCAACAGGACCACCAGGTATGTTCCACTCCCTCCACCACCTACTTCCCACTTCAACACCACACTCCCCAAGCTCGCCAAAGTCAGGCAGGTTGTTGAGAAGGCAAGGACAGCCTCAGCATCAAGGCCAAACGGGATACCGTACAAGCTGTACAAGTACAGCTCTGGGGTTCTGAAACTTCTGTGGACCCTAATGAGAATGGCCTGGAAAAAGCAATGCATCCCATCCGAATGGCAAAGAGCAGTAGCGGTCTTCATCCCCAAGAAGCAGGACTCCAAAGACATCAGCCAGTTCAGGAGCATTGTGCTGCTGAACGTGGAGGGGAAGATCTTCTTTGCAGTCATGGCCGGAAGGATGACCAGCTACCTCATGGAGAATGGTTACATTGATATCAGCTGCCAGAAAGCGGGAGTCCCAGGCTTTCCAGGGTGTGTGGAGCACTCTTCAATGATATGGGAACAGATCCAGAGAGCCAGATGCGAGAAGAGCGACCTGCTTGTCATGTGGCTCGATCCTGCTGCGCCGGTGGCAACAGCTGGTGGTCGGTATTGGGATGCTCCATCTCACCCATCCTGTTTGTGGCAGCCTTCGAAGTCATCCGCACCATTACAAGGCAGATGGTAGGAGGAGTCAAGCTGCTAGCAGGGCAGAGGCTACCCCCACTGAGAGGCTACATGGACGACGTCACAAGCATCTTGCAGACAGCTGCATGCACTTCCAGGCTGCTGAAAAGGCTCGATGAGCTGGTGTCTTGGGCAAGGATGAAGATCAAGCCTGCCAAGTCATGAAGGCGTGGTGAACGAACGAGTTTGTAGCATTCGGATTTTTACTTCCAATTCATTTGAATGAACCCACAAAAACAGCCTGAAAACTTACATTTAACACATTTGTGAACAGAACACAGTGAGAACATAGCGGAGGCATGTATCCCTCCGCTATGTACTCATCTATCAATAAAAATGCTATTTGGCGAAATTATGTTCTAAAAAGTAAGACCAAATGTCAACTGAAAATCACAGTAGCAGGATCTGTTGTTGAATCTGTTCACGAACATGTTAAATGTCAGTTTTCAGGCTATTTTCGTGGCCTCATTCAAATGAATTGGAAGTAAAGATCTGAACACTACAAACTTGTCCAGCTACATCCAATGTTGGTGATTAGTTTATATTTTGGTTTTCATGGTGGTCAAGTGCCAAATAACCCCCATGTTAAAAGTAAGTGGAATATTGCTTTAAAACATTTCTGTCTGGAAGAAAAGGGTTAGTGTCAATGAATGTAATTTATTCTGTTAATAACGTTGACTGTTCCTGCTGGTCAGAAAATACCAAGAGGGCAGTGAACTATGGTTAAAGCACTAAGGACAAAGGATATCATGGTATGAGGGCTTGATTCCTAACCTACTTAGCTGCTCACTTTGGTAACAAAAAAGGTAGTAACCTATCAAATCCATCTTCTTCTACCAGCATTTTTCACTAAGTCAACCTTCAGTGACTACAGATCAACTTCTTCAACCTACTTACAGTGTTCATCCTGTGGTTGTCAGTCTTCTCCTCTGCTGGTGAAGTGACTGCTTTCATAGCTCTCTGTTGCTGTGACATCATAATGAGATGGATAACCTTACCAGCTCCATTCTAAAGGCCTTTGGAAGATCAAACAGCTGAAGGCTGCTGGTTTCAATGGCAACATTTACAAGTTTGAGTTAGCCAGAGAGCGATAGAAAGAGAAAATGGAGTACCAGGCATTTTTGGTAAGAAAAAAAAACATCTCAATTGTGACCGAATGAAATGTGTTGGATTTGTCTGGATTAGTCCTGCTGTCAGTGGTGGACCAAGAAATACTAGAACACTGCAGTTTGATTTTAGTCTGAAAAGAGTGCCTTTTCACACACACACACACACACACACACACAGTGATAGGGGGCGCTAATGTTGCGGCTGGAAGCAGCCTGCTGTCAGACTGGAGCAGTGACAGAGAGTCCAGCTCTTGTGTTCATCAGCATCGTCCGGAGCTTCACGGAGAGCAGACTGGGATTTCTTCATTTCCAGCGCTTTCTCCTCTAGAGATTCCCGCTGCAGACCGAGCTTCGTCTGGAAGAGCGCGGAGCTTTTGGACCTGATTAAAGGACATCATGCTTTACTTCTGGATACACACCGTGTGGATCCCCGGCGTCGCTTTCCTCTTTGGATTTCAAGGCAAGGGATCGTTTCATTCTTTTCATTTCAAGCTCCTATGAATGTCCTGACGTTTTCCACTAGGAAATACCGGAGTTGGGAAGAGGCTTCACAGCTACCGTTTATTGTGCATCTGTCCGTCTGATGCTGACTGGAGTTATGAAGGTATGTGAAGTGACTTCCCTCCCTGAAAACACCTGACAGTAGAGAGAGTTAACTTATGACTTTAGAACTGTTTGGAAAAGTGCAGTCCAACTAAAGTTAGTGATGAGTGTTGATGCTGCTGGGCTGAACTGACAGCAGTCTTCATGTACAGCAGCAGTCTGACAGAGAGGAGTGGGACTGAGAGCAGCTTGGAGGCTGAGAGCCTGACTCACTACAGTGTACAGTAGACTAGAAGAACTCATTCATCCCAAACACTATAACCACTGACCAAGCTCATTAGCAGATGACACTGGACAGTGTTTAGCTAAGAAAGAAACCATCTTTACATTAAGTGTACCAGTCTGATTTAGATTACTTTGGATTTCCCCCCATTCATTTACATTATCTGACCGCACACATTTCCACTTTCCAGTCCCACCATGACTCTACTAAGAGAGCTGATCTGTCCCATCTCAGGGAGCTGAGAGTTGAATCAATTAGCTCCCTGTGTCTCCCACAATAGCCCACACCCTGACCAAGCATATTGGATTCACTTTGACACTGTTCTGATGCTGTCAAAGAGCCTTGTTGGTGTGGAGTGTGAAGAGAGAGAGGGAAAAGGAAAAGCTTGCAGAGTTAAACAACACTGAGACAGGATAACGGTACATAAAAACAAGTAAAAAGATCAGATCGGCCTACATCAGCACCAAGATGTAACAGTTAATAGCTGTTAATAGCTTAATTCAAAAATAAAGAGAAATATGCTTCAACAATCAACAGACTGGTATACAGTAATTACTGAAACCAGCATCATTGACCCTTAACACACTTCCTATAGTCAAAGGCCGTATTTGTTAAAATCAATTACAACTGGAATAAAAATGTTCCTTGACCTGCTAGTTTTGGGCATCCTATCTACATTAACATGGGAGCTGAACAAATTCATTGTGTAGTGGATTCTTAGGAACTAACAGAATAGCTTGGACCTTCTTGATGGATTTCGAGAGATCATAGGGGAAGAGATAAAAGGCTGCAAAGAAATGTAGAAAGAGAGGGATGATAAGAAAGAGATAGGAGAGAAAAAAAATGTTTCCATGAATTATCTCTCTCTCCTCTACTTTGGTAATTAAATGTCAGCAGCAAGTAATGATGCTCCCCAGACTGTAAATAGTTCAGCTGTAAAAGGAGTGTGTGTGTGTGTCTGTGTCTGTGTGTGTGTGTGTGTGTGTGTCTGTGTGTGTGTGTGTGTGTGCGTGCGTGTGTGTGCGTGTGTGTGTGTGTGTGTGTGTTTGTGTGTGTGTGGTAATAGAGAGGTGACAAAAGAAACACAGTGATCGATCAGCAGCTCAATGACTTGATGAGGAGATCACTATGAGTGAAAACACAATGTCAGATCCTTATGGTCGATGCCTCTCTATACCAGGTGAACCCAGACACAAACTGGTGGGGTCAGACCAAGATGTCACACACACACACACACACAGCACACAGCACACAGCACACAGCACACAGCCTATACTAGTGAAATTCCCCTGCTGACCTTCTCCTCCCTCTCGTCTAACTTTAAATTACCTTGCTGACTGGATTAACATCATGCTCATTTTGATAATAAATTGGCCTTGGCTGGTCTGTGTGTGTGCGTGTGTGCGTGCGTGTGTGTGTGTGTGTGTGTGTGTGTGAGCATGCACCCTTTTTATGTGCCTGAGTTTATGGAGATAGAAGGTTTTCCTCTTGCTCTTATGTAATACAAAGTTGACCAGGAGTTTGTCATATATCTGTTTGAAGGGTTAGTTTATATCTCAGCCAGTAAGATTGACCAAATTGGCTAGATGCCATGCATTTGATTGAATGATTTTGATCATTAAGTAGAGCAGCTAATATTAAGTATTTGGAATCTGAGCTATTTAAAGATTTATTAAGCAGTTAGGTTGAAAGGGAAA